>NC_079227.1:16450376-16587216 GCF_029633865.1 Lampris incognitus
TGATGAAAGAAGCGGCTGGCGACTCCACATGTATCGGAGGAGGCATGTGGTCGTCTGCAGCCCTCCCTGGCTCGGCAGAGGAGGTGGGGCAGTGACCAGGACGACTCTGAACAGTGGGGTAATTGGCCGGATGCAACTGGGGAGGAAAAGGGGGGGGGGGTGAAAGAGTAGCATCTAATAAGTATGTCACCTGTTTGTTCTGATAGTAATATAATCCGTCTCTCTTTCCCTTTTACCTCTCTTTAGATAGCAGCTACATGCTCTACCTCCCACACAAAATGCAAGAAGGGGAAGTTGAGGAGGGTAGATAAATGAAATTAGTTTAAATTAAACACATCTAGGGGGGGAGGGAAAATGAACCGTCTTTATCATTGAGTATTGTTGTACACTGAAATATTCTGAGCCCCTTAAGGGATAATTAGAACAAAATTATGATGGTTTACACATCCCAACACATGGTACAATGGGGACCATAGTCTCAACTCTGTCAACCAAAGATCCAGCAGAAAATATAATTCATGCAGAAGTCGAAGAAATTCAGCCCGCCGCAAATGTTGGCCATCAGCGAGTCTGTCCTCAACAGTCTTCTGAGGGGGGGGGCTTCGGATCAGCCATCTCTTGAGAAAGGAGGCAGACGATGGCACGTCATGTAGTCGGTTTAGAAGATCACCTGCTGCAACTTGCTCACTCTTAAGGACAATCAGGTCAAGGAGAGAGAGAGGCGAGATCAGCATCGACGACCCCTTCACACCCCCCATGCTTTCTGGCCAGCATATAGTACACCCCCTGCCCTCCAGAAGGGAACACAGGAAACCGTTTTCAATGCTCCTTTGACCCGTGGAAGGTATGTCTTCTCAGTGTGCTGTAAGTAATAAGAAATCCTCTTTTCAGATACCTTATGAATACTCATCCTGGCAAACTCTGTGTGTGTGTGTGTGTGTCCTGATTTAGCCTACTTTCAGGGGCAAATTTAAGACTAAAGACCAGTTAATTGGGGGGACGGCTTGTCCAACTGGGCAAAAGCCGTGTCCCCAGTTGGTAAAATTGGTAAGGTAAGTGGGTTAGGATAAGGGTAATTGTTAGGGTAAAGAGCTAGGTAGTGAATGCAAGTCTATGTTATGTGACCTAAGTAAACGTGTGTGTGTGTGTGTGTGTGTGTGTGTGTGTGTGTGTGTGTGTGTGTGTGTGTGTGTGTGTGTATGAAAGAGAGAGAGAGAGAGAGAGAGAGAGAGAGAGAGTGAATGAGTATGTGTGTGTGTGTGTGTGTGTGTGTGTGTATCCCATGTCAGCAACCCCACCAAGTCAAAATTTCAGAATGTGGTAACTACCTTGGAAAATACAAAGTAGCCCTGATTCATATTCTAATCTGCAAGATCAGAGACTCTTCCTGTCATGGGGATTTATGTGGGCGTTTTACTTTTTCTTTATGAACTGCAAAAAAAACCCCAAAAAACAAAAACACACAACGGGACGTCTACCCGCTCCACTACTATACTGCCTAAGAATAACCCTCCGACTCTTTCCCTGCTGCTCTTCTCTCTCTCTCTCTCTCTCTCTCTCTCTCTCTCTCTCTCTCTCTCTCTCTCTCTCTCTCCTCTCTCTCTCTCCTCTCTCTCTCTCTCTCTCTCTCTCTGCACCAGCCTGACAAAGCATTACTGGGTCACGCACAAGTCTACAATGAGGGGGAAAAAAGTTAATTGAAAGCACTTGGTTACAACGAGCTGGAAAGAATTGTTAACTCACTAAACTGGATTTCAAAAAGTGCGTTGGGTACTATGACTACATGAATAAAACATCAAGCTGCAGTGTCTGTAAACTGCTCCGCGAGTGCTGATCTAAAGAGAAACCACAGCGCCAACATAATAGATTTCACATGCTTTCCCAACTCGTCTGGAAACCTTTCATCCTGCCTCCCACTCCCCAAGCTGGTCTGGATGAGATGGTGGCTAACTTTTTAAGATGGTGTGCGCTCCTATTCCTCCGACATCCCCCCCCCCCCCCGTGTTTTATGTTCCCAGGTTAAGTGTGTGTGTGTGTGTTTTTTTTATTCTGATTTTTTTCTCGTTTGTGTTTTTTTGTGTTTTTTCCCTCCGATGTTGTGTGTGTGTGTGTGTGTGTGTGTGTGTGTGTGTGTGTGTGTGTGTGTGTGTGTGTGTGTGTGTGTGTGTGTGTGTGTGTGTTTCCCGTGCTGCCAGAGGCGGAGTAGGAAAGGATGTCTCAGATGTCAGCGCTGAGTGATGAGCAGCTCTTACCGACTCACAGGGGGGTTCTCAATGCGTCTTGGGCCCAGAAGGATGTAGACAAGACTGATGGATAATCAGGGATATACAGATCGACCAGTCTGCCATCAACACCCACTTCACTGTCCCACTGCTCCACCCTGTGCTATGGAGTGCCAGTAGCATTTGTGTGTGTGTGAGTGTGAGAGAGAGAGAGAGAGAGCGAGAGAGAGAGAGAGAGAGCGAGAGAGAGAGAGAGAGAGAGAGAGAGAGAGAGAGAGAGAGAGAGCGAGAGAGAGAGAGAGAGAGAGAGAGAGAGAGAGAGAGCGAGAGAGAGAGAGAGAGAGAGAGAGAGAGAGAGAGAGAGAGAGAGAGCGAGAGAGAGAGAGAGCGAGAGAGAGAGAGAGAGAGAGAGAGAGAGCGAGAGAGAGAGAGAGAGAGAGAGAGAGAGAGAGAGAGAGAGAGAGAGAGAGAGAGAGAGATGAGAGAGAGAGAGAGAGAGAGAGAGAGAGAGAGAGAGAGAGAGAGCGAGCGTGGTCTGTGTGAGGGGTATCACAGCCGTGTAGGGGGGTCGGCATTGAGCTGACATGGGTCCCCTCCGTGCCGACACATTTTTAATGATCGAATAAGAGCCTCGTGACAAGGACCAGGATCGTCACTACTTTCTCTCTGGGCGCTTTGAAAGGCCGGTTTTGAACACATCAAAGGCAAATGAATGCCGGGTATCATATCTGTATATGCGCTTAGGCCCCTTTAAACCCTGACTGATAGTACAAAGCAACGGATGAAAGGGAAACTAGTGTCTGCAATAAAACGGCAAGGAAGTCAGCTTTAACATCTCGTTTTTAAAGGGCAAAGTCAAAACAATCACCTTTCAACACCCGCTCCGGGGTCCAGCTGGGTGGAAATAGTAGCCTGCTAGGGACCCATGGGGGGGGGGGGCTGCTGCTCAACAACGTGTAACCCACTCAAACAATAGCCTACAAGCATTGTGAGGTTATTTACAGTCTAATTTCCCATTTCTAGTATATCTTTATTATATTGTAACGTGCATGGATAAGTCGACACATCGGTCCTTGACTAACAGGCCGGACCCTTTAGTCGACTGGACAACGTGGTCGCTTGTGGTGTGGGAGCCACGGGTTCGCGTCCCGGCTGTGGCGGTTCCCGGACTGCCCCCCGAATTCGCTGCAATATGTATGAATTTAGATATTCCGTTGCCTACCAACACAGGGCTCGCCTGTTCGAATCCCCGTGTTACCCCCGGCTTGGTCGGGCGTCCCTACAGACACAGTGTCTGCGGGTGGGAAGCGGATGTGGTCGGTCGGGGCGCCGGTTTGAACGTGCTACGTTCCCCTGGCGAAACTCCTCACTGTCAGGTGAAAAGAAGCGGCTGGCGGCTCCACACGTATCGGAGGAGGCATGTGGTAGTCTGCAGCCCTCCCCAGATCGGCAGAGGGGGTGGAGCAGCGACCGGGACGGCTCAGAAGAGTGGGGTAATTGGCCAAGTGCAATTGAGGAGAAAAAAAAAGGGGGGGGGCTTACCGGAGCATCAAATCACACATAGTTTCTTTACACAGGCAGTCAGACTGCTGAATAGCTGACACACCCATGTGCACCTTACATTGTTGTGTTATTGTGTACTTTTCTATATTGTGTATATAATGTATGAATCCATTGTCTAAATTGTCTATTTAGGTCTGTAGTGTTAGTGTTTTTTTGGGGGGGGGGGTCCTTGTGTCAAGTCAGAGAGAGCCCTCGCACAATAATTTCATTGTATTTCAATACACATGACAATAAAGTTAAATTTGAACATTGGTTAAAATCTGTTTAATGGTGAATAAAGTAAATTATCTCTATCTATCTATCTATCTATCTATCTATCTATCTATCTATCTATCTATCTATCTATCTATCTATCTATCTATCTATCTATCTATCTATCTATCTATCTATATCTATCTATCTATCAAGTTGAATGGACATAAACAGACTTAATTAAACAACAACAAAAATATTAAATAGAATATTGTAATATGGATGCCATTATTAAGTTACATTTTAAGGTATGCAATTTTTAAAGCATTTTGTATAAACTCACCAACAGGTTTCCTAAAGAAGGAGGACAAAAGTCCTCTGAGTTGGGCTTGGTGGCGCTCTTTTCCTTTTGTGAGGCGTAGGCTTGCTTCTCCGTATTATAATAAAAGAATGAAGTTAGGGGATGAAGCAACAGACCTCCGTGGGCCTACATCAACATTTTGATTTTGATTGACACCGTTATTGTCATTCCCACACGATGGGAAAGAAGAATCTACTTCACACTTGACCAGACTAAGGGGGTGTGATTTCTAATATGAACATGGCTGCCGACACTTTGGAAGCCATCACATCCCTCCTTACATACTGTAATTGGCAATATAATGAGAGGTGTTTTCTTTCCTTGAAATGTTCATAGATTGGGCTAAATTATAGACTGCACAGTGCATGGATAATTCCGAGCGCATTTCCAAACGCTTTTCTGGCCCAGAAGCGTTTGTGATTCAATAGCGCCAACTGCGCGGGAAATGGGCGATTTTCCCGCGTAGTTGGCGCTGTTGAATCACAAGAATTCGTGGTTAGAACGCCTGTTATGTCCCATCAAATGTATATCAAACCTTGGAGTGCTAAAGCTCGTTTCGTTGACTTTCCAGTCCATATAATCTCACAAGCAAGGGGACATGTGTGAGGGCATGACAGGTGAAATAATAATACACGGGCGTTACCGATCTGGAAGACTTCAGTGGCATGACTGACGCTGAAAGCAGTATGGAGTAGACGGGCAAAACAAACGAGTTCCAAAACAACACTTCACGTCAATACAACAGCGTGACAACAACAACAAAAAACCCATGGGCCTATCTTGTTTTTTTTAAACAAAACGTTATTTATATCCAACTCGAGAACATTTAAGCAGCTGTTTTTTAACCCCCCCCCTTTTCTCCCCAGTTGTATCTGGCCAATTACCCCACTCTTCTAAGCCGTTCCGATCTCTGCTCCACCCCCTCTGCCGATCCGGGGCGGGCTGCAGACTACCACATGCCTCCTCTGATACATGTGGAGTCGCCAGCCGCTTCTTTTCACCTGACAGTGAGGAGTTTCGCCAGGGGGACCTAGCACGTGGGAGGATCACGCTATTCCCCCCAGTTCCCCCTCTTCCCCGCCACGCCACCCGGATGACCCCCGCCCCCAAGCGGCTGTTTTGACATCAGTTAGTTTAGTTTAGACGTTTATTTGGGAAGGGACAATGCACATTAATTAACATTCGAAATAAATGTGAATGTACTCGAGTTAGCTAATAGGCTAGTTTCCATTGGCAGTCCCTTTGCCTGATGGTGTTAGGCATCCTAGGATAATAAAATAGTACTAAAAATAAACATACAACACAGTTAATATACAATACAAGAACAAAAGCAAACACGAAAAGTATATACAGAATATACAAATAATGTAGAAAAAGATAATATAGTAAATTATATATATATATATATATATATATATATATAAAAGCAGACATACAACACAGTTAATATACAATACAATAAACAACATGTTAAAGGCGTGTGCGAATAGCATCAGTGTTGACATTGTTGGTTCTTAATAAGCCATTTCTTGACATTACACTGAAATGAATAATAGGATGGGGACTGTCTAATTGATTGTGGTACTGCGTTCCTTTGATGTGATGCTCTAAAGGAGAAGACGGCCTGACTAAATGCAGTTCTCCTGAGTGAGATTGTGCAGTCCCCTTTAGGTACACCTCTAGTAGCTCTGTTTGTGGTAGATTTGAAGATGATGAAGCTGGACAGAGGAGGAGGGGCTAAGCCATGCATGAGCTGTTCAGTGAGTTCATGCAACAGAATGGCATTCATCACATTCGGATTGCTCCTTTCCACCCAGCCTCAAATGGTTTGGCTGAACGAGCTGTGCAGACAGTGAAGGAAGGCCTTGGCTGAGCATTGTTTCTTCTCCCACCAGTTATCAAAGGCTCTAAAAGCCACACCTTCCACCATTTTGCGGTTGAGGACCTTCTTCATTATGGATTTCAGCTCTTTAACAACGACTGACAGCATACTATCCACTGTGGCCTTGTTGGGGTCCTCCTTTTTATCTTCGTATCCAGGGGGAGGAACAGCAGGGTTGAACATTGGCATGAGGCCAAGAGTGACTGGGTCCTCCTGCACTGCCAGCTGGTGTAGCACCCATGGAAAGGGGTTGGTAGGGGCCTCAAAATGGCAAAGATGCACCAGCACCCATGAAAAAAGGATAAGGATAGGGCCCTCTAGTTTGAGCCATACAGCTCAGCATCTCGGTCTGCATCTGGAAAGACATGTGGACACCACCCCACTATGGAAAGGAGTTTATAAGGTCAATTTGCACCATCGGCATCAGGGTAAGGACCCATAGGCAGCAGCATATGGGGGTGAACTCCAGATGGGGCAGCCAGGTGAGGAGGGGGTCCTGGGACAGCAGAGTGAGGGGGCAGGTGGGAAGGTGGAATAGGGAAGCCAGGCTGAGGAGGCAGGGGGGAGGAGGAATCCTGGAGGAGGAATGGAAATGGTTTGGGGCATGGAAGACACTGCAGAGTTTACAACAATGCCCTTACTACAGTCTCCTCCTTTGGGGGAATACGGCCGATGTAACATTAATCAATCTTAAAATTTCGGGACCGGTAGACCGGTTTCCTTGTATTTCGTCCAGAGACGACTGATTCTCGGGTCTCGGACGGCATTGACTGGCGGAATTCCAGGTTTGGGCATGCTAAAAGTGTATCCATCGTAGCGATACAATTTGTGTGATCCCTTCTTCAGTGCTGGGTCGATAATCAACTTGTAACTTCTCCAGTGGTGACTTCGCTTCTCCCCTGAACCGCAGACAGGATGGCTATCCATGCCGTTCGACAAACCTGAAACGATAGAGCTACTTGAATTCTGCTTTTAGCCATGGTCTTCGATCGATCTATTTCTTTCTACCGCCTTGAACATGAAGTTCCGTGAACCGCCGATGACGTAATAGAAAACTGTTCGCGCGGCAAATGGGGAAACCCCAACTCGGCGGTCTGACCAATGGTGGAGCTACATCACTCAGTCAGGCACTCACTCACTCATGGACAACCGCATGTGTAGGGCTGGCCTGCCCCTGCGGTCCAGCCAACAAGCTAGTGTTACGGGTATGATTTGGGGTCTTTCTTTCCCCTTCCGTTCTATCTTTTGTGCAGAGCTGATTGTAAACATGAGATGCCACAGCTATGCTTATTATTATGTGTTGTATGCTGTGTGACGCCTGGGAGATTTTTTTTAAAAGGAAAAAAAAAACTACAAATCCCGTGCAGCAGGTGTCCTGAATGTGACGTCACGTCCTGCTCATTCGTTTGGCGGGAATGGCTGATTGGTCACCGCCGGCGGGCACAAGAAGTCAGGGAACTGTATGGCACACACTCCGCGGAAGGCACAGCGTTTTTTTTACACATCTCTGTCTCCACTAAAAACAAGACTTGAACACCATCTAAAACGAACAGGACTGGCCGCTCACGGGAGCTGGGATTGCATCCTTCGGACCACTGAGAGGAGACGTCCTCGCGGGGGTCCCGAACCGGCTCACGGCTGCAGTGCCGGTAAGCATAGCTGCCAGTTTATTCGCCTCTGTTTTCATATCAGCTCTGTGTTTGGTTTTCTCTCTTAATTTCACGTTGTACTACTGCAGTGGCAAGTTCCGGTTGTGTGCTTGTCGTGGCTATACTGTAACACTAGTTATGGGAGATTCGACTACTGACTCGAGTTTGTATGAGTCACTCACTAAAGAGTGTTGGGTTTTCGAGTTACTCCAATCGCTGAATCAGTCATCCAAAGCCTGAGGAATCCCCCACCTGCCCCGGGCCTATAAAGCATAAAATGGGGCAAAAGGGACTGCTGGGGGGGGGGGGGGTAAAAGAAGGAAAAAACATACAATATATCCATTTCTTCTCTACTCATTTATCTTTTTAACATTGTTTTCACACACTTCCTGGTTAGGATCATAAACCGCTGGGTAGACTAAAAAATGTTAGGACCTCAAGGGACTGCTGTGGGGGGGAGGAAATGGGGGGAAAGAGGGAAAAAGAAAAGGAGGAAAAAGATATATATCAATTTCTTCTCTCATTTATCTTTTTTTTTTATTTATTCCTTTTTTCCCTTTTTCTCCCAATTTAGTGGCCAATCGATCCCTATTTTTTAATTCAAACCCCCACCCTCGTACTGCATGCTTTCGCCAACTGCGTCTCTCCGGCCGGCAGTCTGGAAGGAGACGCTTCGCCACTTCCGTGACAAGGCGAGTCCAGGCCGAACCACTGCTTTTCCCCACACACACACACAGATGCGTTCATGTGACGAACACAAGCCGACTCCGCCCCCCTCCCCGAAGACAGCGTTGCCAATTATCGCTGTTTCATCGAGTCCGGCCATAGTCGGATCTGACGAGACCGAGGCGCGAACCCCGGTCCCCAGTGGGACACTGCATCGACACAAAGCCGATGCATTAGACCGCTACACCACCTCGGACGTACTCATTTATCTTTTTAACATTGTTTTCACACACTTCCGCACGTATTGCAAGGGATATAGTCACTTTTATTTTCGCGGGCATGACGTTGTTTATATCACGTGACTTGTTCGGAATGCTTTTCGGACCTGGTTAGGATCTATGTTAGGACCTCTAGGGACTGCTGGGTGGGGGGGGGGGGTGCTCACGTTAATGCACGAGCGCTCACCAGCCAATGCGTACGAGAGTTTTCCGCTGGCGTCAGTCGAGCCGGTTAACTTCCGGGGTTAAGCCCTCCTCCGCTAACTTGAAAGGGATAAGTAATTTAATCGTGTGGCTCTTCTAAACTTTCCAAATTTTATCGAAACAAATGGATCAAATAGTGAAATGAGTCTTTTCGCGAGGGTTGTGACGCTCAAAAAAATCCAAAATATACCCACCGTTTTACAGCCGCTACATGATTGTGTGTGGCAAAAATGCTCAACTGCGACGAGCGCCGCACGCGGACGGTCTAGCGCGTACATGTTAGAGTTGTAGTTCATCTTCAAAACAAACAAAAGAGGCTTTGCAAGCATTTAATTACCTTTGTCAGACGAACGTGAAAGATATTGTAAATACTTCCTACGCCGTCACTCAGAATGGAGCAGCGAACTCCAGCAGTAACAAACGAGACCGGCTGACCAACACAACCGACTCTGAGGTTACAAAAATAAAAAATACAGAATTGGTTATGAAAAACAACTGAAATAATTGTATGGATTTAAAGCGATTTTATGGTTTTACGTTTAAATGGCTGCTGGGACAGGCTCCATTATTCCCGCCACCCTGAGAGCAGGATAAGCGGTTCGGGTAACGGATGGATGGACGTTTAAAAGACGTCAGTCATTCTGCTTAAATTTAATGATTGAACAGAGTCGAGTAGTAGTAAACAACTAAAAAGAGACAAATTAAAATGTAGGGACGGTTACTGACTGTGGCATGGAACTTGTGGGGGGAGTGTGTGATTTGTGCAGCCCGAGACCTTCAGCTCCGGGCTGGGAGAGCGAGTACTGAGCTGAAACAAGAGCCAAAATAGTTTTTTTGTTTTGTTTTTTGGTCACAGGGTTAGGTTATTACAGCAATTGACTTGATGCTACCACCACCACTACTACGTTTGGCTGGTCCCGTTAGGGCTCACCACAGCGGATCATCTGTTTCCATCTCTCCATGTCCTCTGCATCCTCCTCTGTCACCCCAACCACCTGCATTTCCTCCTCACCACGGCCATAAACCTCCTCTTTGGCCTCCCTCTTTCCCTCTTGCCTGGCTGCTCCCATCTTCAGCATCCTTCTCCCAGTATACTCGGCATCTCTACTCTGCACATGTCCAAACCATCTCAATCTCACCTCTCTTGCTTTGTCCCCAAACCGTCCAACCTGAGCTGTCCCTCCAATATACTCGTTCCTAACCCTGTCCTTCTTCATCACTGTGGTGTTCCCAACACAGAATATTAACCAGTGTGGGTTGGTTGGTTTTGAATGTGAACATTCAAATGTGATTGGTGCTGAATGAGGTGGAGGTCAGCTATTGGTTGTTCCTGAAGAGTATATAACGCAGAATCGCTACCAGGGCGTCCTCTTGGTACTCTGCTCTACTCGGGATAGCTAGGTTGTTACAGCGTAATAATAAATATACTACGTTACTGTCATAAGTCTGCCGTGTGCACTTTCCAGTTATCTACTTAAACAGTTTTAGAACAGTATTAGTGTTTCATACACCACAATCACTCCCAGTGAAAGATTTTGCAACTCTTGTATTTGTGGAAATGGATCAAGTACTTAACTTGATGCATTTCCACAGATAGAGTTAATAGAAGAGTTGCACAACTGTGACACGTTTCGCCTTGTCTTCGCAGCTTGCACTAGCCGCGAAGGGGGCGAGTCAGTGAATGAGTTAATGGAGACAAGGAGTTGTCACACCTTACTCAGAAAAAAGAGTCATTCATTTCAGACGATTAGTTCATGACTCGCACGTCACTACAACACGCAGTGAGTGGCAGTTTAGCTTTTGCTTTCATGACGTAGGCTCCACTCAGCTAAACGCAAGACACCTTACATAGATAAGGCAAGAAGCGACTTGCTATAAAAAAAAAGTAAAGTAGTAATGCCTGGCCATCCGACCGACAGCTGGCACTTATGGAAAACGCTGCATTCTTTATGTTGTAGGGATGATGCTCTCAGCAGCAGCCATGACACTGAGTAGTCTTCTGGATGTCTTTGAAATGCTGCCAAAATTGTGCGTATAAGTGTCTGCCTGTGACATTACTGACAGACAACCTGTTGAAAACGTACCTTCTGGTTTCCATCCATCCATTATCCAAACTGCTTATCCTGCTCTCATGGTCTGCTGGGATGCTGGAGCCTATCCCAGCAGTCGTGGGCGGAAGGCAGGGAGACACCCTGGACAGGCTGCCAGGCCAGCACAGGTAGCTTCTGGTTTGTATAAGAAAATGCAAACAACTCTACATACAACTGTTGGCCTGGCGGCCTGCCCAGGGTGTCTCCCTGCCTGCTGCCCAATGACCGCTGGGATAGGCTCCAGCATCCCCCCAACCCTGAGAGCAGGATAAGCACTTTGGATAATGGATGGATGGATGGATGGTAGACAGCTGTTTAATGTAGTGTTGGTATTCACATTTTCGTATAAAAAACCAGCCCATCAGCGAACCAGGAACTAAGTTTTCGCATTCATGGATTGTTCACTTTTCTGCATAATTTCGGTTGTGTATCAGAGACATACAAAAGACTTCTAAGTATTATGGCTGCAAATGAAGACTTGTGGTTATTGTTTCTCAAACAATGCAGGCCAATATAAAAACAGGACGAGTACACTAACATTTTTGGTCACGTGTACATTTTAAGCTTAAAAAACCTGACCTAGGACTTCTTGTCTAAAGGTCTGTTCACACCAAGTACGATTTTTTTGCACAAAAAAAAACAACGCACGAGATTCTCACCAAGAATGAAACTATCCTACTGCAACGATATGTCTTTTTTTTTAAATTTGGAGTTGGTTCGATTTCTGTTATTCGGATACCGTAAGAAACTCTCCGACCAATAAGCTGTTAACTTTTAATCACGTGATAAAGCTAATGTGACTTGAACCACTCAGCGTGGCAGCCGAGCTGTTGGTAGCATTGGTGTCATTATGTGATAAAAGTCATCGCAGTCACACAAACACAGAGTTGAATGAGGTCATATGGGTAGACGTGCCCTGTTAACTTGAGGTGAGGGTACCTTGTTCTGATAGCCACAATGGTGTTGTACTTATGTATCCGCATAGTGCAAATGCCTTAATATAGAAACAAAAATCTTTTTATTTTAATTTGTTTAGATTTATTTTGTCTAAAATTTAGTTCACTATTCACACCATTAGGCCTATGATAGTGGTTTGCAGGTGTGTGAGTGGTGTGTGTGTGTGTGTGAGAGAGAGAGAGAGAGAGAGAGAGGAGAGTGAGTGAGAAGCTCCGCCAGTGCTGCTTCCTATCAGCGGTGTAGATGAAGCCAGACCTAGCGTCATACGGCTCTGTTATTAATACAGTAATCACACATACTATAGTGAAACATGAGCCAACTCATTGTAAGCACACAACCAAACGCTGCGTTTGGTAGGTTGGTTCCTGGTAGTTGGTATGTTCTTTATTCAGGGGGTCCCAGCACAGCTATGTTGCAAGTTCAACTCATCAAACTATTTGCTGTCTTTTCCTTTTTCATCTTGCTCTTTGGTAAAAAAAATATGACAAATTCATCGTCACCACTGTGATGTGTGGACTCTTTTTTTCTGTTATCTGAACTTTTTTCAGAGAATGATGAAGAATTCGTATTGGACTTGGTGTGAATGCTTTGGTGCGAAAAAAAATACTTTAGCCCATATTTCCTGCTGTGTGGCATTTTGTCGTATCAGACTTGGCATACACAAACTGTGAAACTGCAAAGATTTCACACCAAATGTTTATGAACGCACAAACCGAAAATCCTATGTTTGCACCAATCAGAATCTGAATACTTTATTCATCCCCGAGGGGAAATTGGGCTCTATTACAGACACTCATGCTCTTAATAACTAAAAACTAGCTAGATAAAAGATAGGAAAATAGAAATAAAAGATAAAATTAGAAATAGAAATAAGAAAAATCATCTTCTTCTTCTTTCGGCTTGTTCCATTTCTCAGGGGTCACCACAGTGGAGTTTACGGTTTCCATCAGTACCCCGTGAGGGCACAGCACCAATGGCAGCTGTTGTTAACATTGGTCTGGATCCAGTATGGTCTTGTCAATCTGCATAAGGATTTGGCAAAATGTTATGATGGGTGCCCTTCCTGACACAACCACTAACCCTATGGACAGGGGCCCAGTTAAAGCGCTGGATGCCATCCCAGTATTCATGGACTTGTGCCCATGCCTCTTGCCTTGTTTGCACCAAAATACTTGGATATATTTGATAGTATGTCTCTACCCCATCCTGGACCCTTTTCTGTTATGAAATCCCATTCAGCTGAAAGTGTGTGTGTGCGTGCATGTGTTTGTGTGCGTATGCGCGCAAGCCTAATTCCACCATGCTACCTCCCATAGGGAGCCCTCAGTGGTTGGTGAAACACACTTCATATGCAGATAAACAAGCCCATGTTTCTCAGTCGACTATTTCTTGATGAACAAAATGGTCAAATCTGATTGAAAGACAAAAACACATTTTCACAGACTGAAATAGAGATGCTGGTTGGTTAGGCATTGTAGAAACCAGAAAAAATATACATATTGGTCTGTCAGCTGGAATCTGAACACCAAGACATTTGTGGAGTGTTAAGCTGTCACGGAGACAGTGAATGCATCATCTCTGACTCTCGCACAGCTAATAAGATTTAGAAGAAAAGCGCACATATAAGTAAACACAGTTAGCATGATGATTAACATATAAACTAATGATGCATGCAAATGGTAGCAAATAAAGAGCTCATGCAGCTAATATCCGATATCTGTCACTGAAAGTCAATTTTTTTAAGCAGAATTCACAGTTTTGTGAACGCCGCCATTGAAACTGTGTCAAGCACTCGAGATGAATTGCTCAGGTTGCTTGTGTAGATTTACTGACGTCGCATGGGCCCCAAACGCGACGGAGAAGACTTGATCTCAGGCATTACACCATCGTCCTATGCAAAGGACAGTCTTAGTCTAATTGGTTGATGTGAAATCACTGCTATCCGTGTCACTTTCCACCGTCTGGTCTGCGTGTTATTATGGTCATTTGTATTTTGCCAGCATGGGGAGTCTGACGTGGTTGTGGATCAAGGTGCTGCTGATAGCGAATCCCTGATTTTATATTTTTCAAAACTGTGAAGAGCTTTTACCAAACTGGACAGCTCAGCCTGTCACAGTATTCATGCACACTGTAGCCTAAATATACAGTTGTCTAGGGCGTTTTTGTATTACTTCACAGGCTAGGATACTGTACATCAGCCGACATGGATTGGGTTTAAGTGGAGAGGGTGGAAGTGGCTCAGGGCTGCCAGCAGGCATCGAGCGTCCCCGGTGCCGATACTGTGGGGCAGTCAAGCAGTTTCTTAATAAATCAAAAAATGAATTGATAGTGAAAAATGAACATTTGCTCAGAGTATTTCCATTACATTCAACGCATCACATGTAACTGTGTGGACCAGGGTTGAGGTCATCCATCCTCCTTTGTTTTTTTGTTTTTTGATTTGTCCTCCTTTTTCTTCCCAATTGTACTTGGCCAATCACCCCGCTCTTCGAGCTGTCCCGATCTCCACTCTACTCCCTCTGCTGATCCGGGGAGGGCTGCAGACTCCACATGGCTCCTCCGATACATGTGTAGTTGCCAGCCACTTCTTTTCACCTGACAAGGAGGAGTTTCACCAGGGGGACATAGGGTGTGTGAGGTTCACGCTATTCCCCCCAGTTCTCCCTCCCACCCGAACAGGTGCCCGACCGACCAGAGGAGGCGCTAGTGCAGTGACCAGGACACATAACCACATCTGGCTTCCCACCCGCACACACGGCCAATTGTGTCTGTAGGGACGCCCGACCAAGCCGGAGGTAACACGGGGATTCGAACCAGTATCCCCGTGTTGGTAGGCAACGGAATAGGCCGCCACGCTTACCCGGATGCCCCCTATCCATCCTCGTTTTAAAGCGGGTGAGGTATTCCTTTTTTTTTTTTGTGCAGCACACCACATGCACGAATAATGAGGCATACACCTTTTGTGGATTGTCACCGGTGTCACCCAGGCATGGCCGAAGACCTTTAAAGTGGCATTGAAATTGTCCTCTCCACTAATCAATGAGCCCGACAATGTGCATCAACGCGTATCCCTTTTCCTGCCCTTTTAAAGCCTGTTTACAAATGCGTGTAGGCTAATTGACAAAAATTTGCTGGCATATCCACTGTAATTAATTATGCACAATTGATAATCAATCAAACCATTATGTGATTTTTGTCAGGAAGGCAAATTCATTCGGCTTTTCATAGACTCACCAACACAAATTGCCACAAATTACCACCGAGTCAAATGAATTGAGGGAAAACGCCATTAGAACATTATGCTTTATTTCACTACTTTGACTTTGGAGTCGTGACTTTCCCCTGTCTCCAAAGTGCGTTTACCTATGGGTCAAAGTTTCCTTAAAGTCCCCCTTCAGCCATGTTTTAAGATACATATGTGCTCTGCTTGATATAATAAAATGTCTGATGTGTTTTTCTGCAAAATAAGTTCAATTATCTTGCTAAAATCGTGAAAATCACGTCTACTCTTTCTCCCTCATTAAAAATAATCCAGACTGTATGAATATACTGATCCCCGCCCTCATTTCAAATCTCCCCCACCCCTTTGCCGCTCGCCTGCAGTGCATATACCTGCCCACCGTTGACTCTGCTCATCATACACACTACCTTCTGCTGGTTTCCTGGTTTGCTTGCTACTGTACCCTACACAATGGCAAGTGCTAATTCAACCATAAACGTTCAAACCAGAAACCGATTCCAAAGAAGAGCAAATTGGACAGGCTCGCTGTGGCTTGTTAGTGCCAGCGGAGAGGAGGAGGCGAGTTGGCATGACTGTTTGAGCCTTTATCCTCCCCACTGAGCCATTGGTTCACTCTCTTGGGCCAGCATGGCCTCATCACCACCGCCACAGCCGGCGGAGGCGAATGTACCAGACAACTGAGATGGATGAGACAGACGAGAGAGACGGCTGGCTGGAGGGAGAACCGGAGCGGACCGACACCGCAGGGGAGTGCTTGGCTGTGGGCACGGGGTTGAGGGAGGTACCCTGTTTGCCACGGACAGCACACCGCGCCAGGCGGGGCTGGCTGACCAGTTCCTTGTACTGACAAGTTCGCTCTGCACAGGAGGTCTCAGGTTTCTTTGCCCACCCTGCGTTTGCACGTTAGGCGGCGATTGGCTTTCTGATTTGTGACGTACCAAATCTAGTGGACCTGGGGCACGTTTGAATCTCAGATTTTAGGGAAGTGCACAGACCGCTCCTCAAAGTAGAGGAATGTAAAAACATCGGGCTAGTGACAAACTTTGCACAGATACAAGTCAGTATAGTCGAGGTCAGACATTTTAGGGGGCACAAACAAAAGAAAAACAAATTTTTGAGCGGCGGGGCTCTTTAAAGATCTTCACGTTCTCGTATCAAGTTCGCAGTTGTTTTTTAAATATCCGGACACCTGCGTGGGAGGTGGTGCAGGAAACTTCTGCGGCAGGATTCATGCGTATGCAACGTTCATACATGAGGTCCCTGAGTACTCACCCTGGCAAATGTGTGTGTGTGTGTGTGTGTGTGTGTATGGGGGGGGTTCTGTAAAAAGGGAGGGATGAAATATACTATGTGGTAGGAAGCGGAGACCGGCGGTGTGGGGGTGGGGGGTTTGGGCAGGATGGATATTAGAGAAAGAGAGAAGCCCCCTTTGACATTCTCCACATTCCCCAGGCTATCAGAGTCCAACGTGTGTCTGTGGAAAGATAACGCTCAGCGGCTGTCTTGATTTAGCAGCGGCTGCTGATGCATCGATTCATATCTTCTGCTTGTCTATGAATCATACATTAATGGATGAGACGGGATTTATCACCACGCGGGTCTGCTTTCACCCACACCATCAAGGGAAACTGCTCTCTCTCGCTCCCCCCCGTCTTTCTTTTTCCATCGCCTTTTTCCTTACTCTTTTTTTCTTCTTTCTTCTTTCTTGTTATTTTCCTATCCCTTTCTCTGTTACACATCCACACAACTCTTTTATCTGTCCTCCTTCTTTTGCCCTCTCATCCACCATAAGTACTTTCTTTTTTTATCCAATACGTTTTTTCCCCCTCTAATATGCCATCCTCATTCACACATTTAGATCAAATCTCTCTCTCTCTCTCTCTCTCTCTCTCTCTCTCTCTGCTTCCCTGTCTTCGTCAGTCGAATCCCACTTTACTTTTTTTTTTTGGCTCATTATCTTCAACAACTTTTTACCCCCACCACTACCCAGATGCCATGGTGCATTCATACACATTTCCACATACACCATTTCACTCTTTTCTGTTCCATCTCTTTCTTGTTTACTACCTCTCTTCCTCTCTCTCTCTCTCTCTCTCTCCCACTCTCTCTGTCTTTCACCGGCTATCTGTCTGTTGGGAGAAACACACCTCTGACGCAGAGGGAAGAAAGGCAGAATATTGATGCGCACAGTGAAAACCTTTGTGTGACCCCCGTCTTAATGAGTTTTAACTCGCAACCGTCCGTATGCGCGCCCAGGGAAGGAAGGAGAAAGACGGAGAAGGAGAGAGAGCTGGCTGAGTGAAATTTTAAACAAAGTTCTTTCTCCAATCGTCCACCTTCACACTCTATAAAGCTCAAACCCACTTTCATGGCTGTATTTAGTGTTGTACCCATCCAGCCATCCGCCAAAAGTATTGACTCAACAAAGCACCGCAGCTCTGGGGTGTGTGTGAGGGGGGGGGCACTGTCAACAAGTTGTTCTGATGCAAGTGAAATCTGAAATGCAATCACTCCTTCTTCGCACACATGCAACTTCACACCGCCGGGCGCTTTGTTCCCCCGCTGTATCCCAAACATGCCGAATTATCTTGATCAGTTTTGGCAGAGACGGAAACGAGGCCTGTCCCGTGGTGCAAGGCGGGCTGTAGCGGTTCCTGCCTGGAGCTGATGCCACGGCACCTCTGTGTCGTGGGAGAGGGGGAAAGGGATCCGGAGACACAAAGAGAGCGACATATGGCGGCGGAGTGGAATGGGGGGAGGTGAGTGACACTGTGGGGAGCTAAAGTGAAGTTTCCTGCTCCGGCGATCACACCAGCGAACTAAAGCTACCGAGGCTGATGGGAGATGTGTAGCGCAGGAATACTTGGAGGGGCTTGGAGAATGGTGTGTATGTGTGTGATGCAGGCGCGGTGTGAAGAGGCCGACAAATAATGCACCCGAGCATTTGCCCTTGATGGACTCTGTGCACAACTGGTTGCGGTGCGAGAGTTTTGTCTTGCTACTACTATGGGAGCGCTTGATTGTTCAGCAAGGGTGCTCCAGGTTTAACAGTACAACACAACAGACACACAAGGTGAGACACATTCACACGGGATGTGGTTGTCAGGCTGTGTCAGTGCTTGGTTACCTACAAACACATCTATTAATCTAAAATGTCACACAACTATGATTCAGACGCTGATTCACACAGGAACACTGCCACAACACCGGGACATTTTAGCCCCGAATGCTCAGAGTTCACAAATACACACTATCCATCTAAAGTGACTCATCTGCTACAAAACAACAATGTTTTCGTGTAGGTCTGACGTTAAATGAACCGGAAAAAAAAAAACATACTGAGAGGCACAAGTCACAACAAGCAAGCCAGAGAAAGAATTTGTGTGTCAAGTTCAGCCGCCCTGTGCAGTAATAGATGCATTAGGACTGCGAAAGAGTCCATTATGGATTGCAAGGCTAACAAAATCACTTGGCAACTGAAAGCTATTGCAGATATTTGTCCAAGGCTAACGGCGAGTTTGATAAACTCAGAAAAAGTTGCCCCGGCGTCGTGTTATGAAGGAGAATGTGCGCAGCCCCAGTCCTCACACAATACATGTGATATAACAGACCGACTACCTGCAACCAAATTTTGTGCTTGATGATTTTCATTCCCAAAAAAAATTACAGGATTTACAAATCTACTCCACCCAGCATCTCTACAGTGGTGATGCATATTGCATTTTGTTGTGTACGTGTTGCATAAACAGAGATAGAAATCGATGAGCGGTTAATGAATTGGTACACTTAGCGTGATTAATCCCTACCATCATTTAAGTGTTGCTTAATTTTGCTGAGTTCACTTAACATAGTAATGACAAATTACAGAGCTTATTTTTCTTCCCCTGTGGTCTCTCGAGTAGCCTGCTTCCGTCGCTGTCCAGCCTCCATTTGCTGGGGAGGCGATATACCCCCCCCCTCACTTTGCTGGGGTTAGGCGTGTGTGTGAGGAGGGGGTTTATTTCCAGGCATGAGGACGATTTCCACTGTAATTCACTGTGAAGATAGCAATCAGCAGTGTCTCTAGGTATTTACTCACGCCTTTATTTTTATCGGCCCCGGGCTTCACCGTACAGTTGCTGACAGTGTTTATCTAAAATGCAATCTTTCTGAACTCTAAAGCACAGAATTTGTTGCCCTGGACTCAATGAGTAGGGCATTGAGGGTCAAAATCAATATCTACTTACAAGCAACTGTGTGCAGAAGAGTTGGGTGGCTGAGCCCATGGGGACAGCCGGAGGAAGTGGATGGGGCTCGGGGAGGGTCCATAAGCACGGGCCGGTGGCAGACACTTGTCTTGCTACCGCTGGGGTCCAAATCAGAATTCAGAGCCACTCAAAACTTTTCAAGTGATTCTTTAAGACTCTTAAAGGGTCCCAAACAATGACGATTTTCCTCGTTACCTCTGTTATTGGAAAAACACTCCGTTGGTGGCGATAATACTGAGAAGTCTTCCGTGTCTCTCTGAAACACCACTGAAATGTTGTCTGTCGGTGACGTCTCTATCGGACAATCTGTGGATGTGAAAACTTATTTCCTGGTTTGCCAATAGGCTGCACTGAGAAAATGGGAACAGCAACACTACATACAGCTGTTTGCAGCTTATCAGCAAACCAGGAAGTGAGTTTTCCCCCCATTCACAGATTGGCTGCCAGTGATGTTACAGGTGGACACTTTTCCACACAAGTTTGGCGGTGTTTCAGAGGGTGTGTGTGAGGAAAAAGATGGAGAATAAATGTTGAATTGTGATTGTTAGCCTTTAACATATTAGTAATGTGTCTTTGTCTGGTGCTCATTTAGCGTTTTCTGATCCATGTCTTCCGTTTCCGGATTGATAAACGTCATCTCTAAACACCGAAGGAAAATATTACTCATAAGCAAGAGGCAGTATTTGGAGTTGTTTGCCCAGGGGATCACAGTTGATTGTGCAGGCTAATGCATTTTCTATTTTCCTTCTGGCATCTTGTGGTAGGAATTGGATCTGTCAAAACGCTCGTGGGTGTGTTGCCTTTTAATCAGCATGCATGAATTAATCAATTAAGGCTGATTAATTGATCAATTTACCATTGTCATAGTTCTGTCGTTGTCAGTTAATGGGTGTCTCCAGAGAATATTTGGGGAGATGAGTGGGAGTGAAGGCAGTGCGGGGTTGTTTATGTCCTGCAGGATGATGCGAGGTCCACCGGGACACTAGTGTATTAGTGCGTCTGCGAAGGCTAGCGGCTATCACGTTTCCATTATGATTTCATGCTTGTTTTTGGAAAAGTGAATTCTGACTTCTTCATGCAAAATATCCCCATTGTTGGTTTGCTTTATAAACGTCAGTCAGCTTGCTGTTTAAATGTTTAGTGTGCTTATGACATAACACACCAGACTGCTCTGTTTATCACAGAAATGCTTTGGCTTCTGAATGCCTTCTCCTACTCGTACACTCGTCTGACAATCTGAGCAAAATGGCTTCATCTGATGTGCAATTATCTGACCAAGAAAAACAAATGTTCTATCAGAGTATGTTCAAGCCCAGCAAGGGAAGCGGGCCTCGTAATCGTTGAGAACAATTACACATTCAAAACAGCAACACAATTAAACGTCGATTAATTCAAACATCTGTTGCTAAAATTTCAATAGCGACTGTTTTCATAGAGGGGCCAAAGTGGCTCGGAGTTCAAGACGCTGATGGGAATTGAGGGGGGGGTCACAGAACATACTAACAAAGACATCGATAGTCTGTTGTTATTAATGAGAACCAAGTCTTCTCTTGGCGTTTCAGCTCAAGTGAACATCTTGTCGTGGTTGCATAACTTTGATAAGCCCTGGATAAGGAAAAGTAAAAAAGATGGCTGTGATATACTGTTATTGGGTGGAATTTCATTACATATATAGGTTTCATTCTGTTTAGTGGTTGACTTTGCAGTTTGCATCAGTAATATTTGAGAAACGGCACATGTATGGGGAGATGGAGAAGCATGTCAACATCTCATACATAAGACAGCCTGAACTCAGGCATGACAAAAAACTGTGCACATGTAAAAATGTTTGCTTTAGGGCGTCCAGGTAGCGTAGCAGTCTATTCTGTTGCCTGCCAACACAGGGATCACCGGTTGGAATCCCCGTGTTACCTCCGGCTTGGTCGGGCGTCCCTACAGACACAATTGGCTGTGTCTACAGGTGGGAAGCCAGATGTGGGTTTGTGTCCTGGTCGCTGCACTAGTGCCTCCTCTGGTTGGTCGGGGTGCCTGTTCGGGGAGGGAGGGGGAACTGGGGGAAATAGGATGATCCTCCCACGCGCTACGTCCCCTTAGCGAAACTCTTCACTGTCAGGTGAAAAGAAGTGGCTGGCGACTCCACATGTATCAGAGGAGACATGTGGTAGTCTTCAGCCCTCCCCGGGTCAGCAGAGGGGGTGGAGCAGCGACTGGGATGGCTTGGAAGAGTGGGGTAATTGGCCAAGTACAGTTGGGGATAAAAATGGGGAAAAATCCCCCCCCCCCCAAAAAAAAGTTTACCAAGACCTGAGAAGTGACTAATTGGTTCAAGATGGCCGGAGCTTCTCGGTTGTTAGGTAGAAGCGAAACTAAGATGATCATGTTTGATCACATGACAATTCCGGTGTAAATGTGATGGTGCATATTTCCAGGGGCTACGATAAAGACCTAGATGATGGTCCTTCATTTAAGAGACCATCACACAAAGGAATCCATGCGGCCTGAGCTAAATAAATTGATCGACAAAGGGCTAGCGTCAAAACCTGAGAGGTTAGCGATGTTCTCTAAATGGAGGGAGTCATGTTAATCATTACCTGTGATTAACCTTCCTTTAGAGCTAACCCGCATCTGATTGCAGGGGCAGTTTGTGCATGACATAAGGTTTCGAGTGAGCTCCACTTAACACACAAACTCAGTCCAATAAAGAAAATCAATAACCCAAAGAAAAGACAGGAGGGAGACTGCCCTTCTGCATGCTAAGATGGCTCAAAGTTATTTGCGCAAATTAAAATTAACCTTCCTAGCCTTGGGTTAGCAGTGTGTGATTCACTCTGACAGGTTGCTGAGAGGTGCTTGGAGTCCATTGACTGTGCCACACTAGCTGGGGTAGAAACAGAAACCATAAAAAACACCTATATGCAATATCAGTAATGAGACGTTATGTCTTTGACTCACCACAGATCCACTCCATTAGTTATCGGATGGAAAGGATGCTTTTCTTCACCAGCCACCAGATATAATGCATTTTTTGATCCTAGACAAGCTTGAATAAAATGATACATCTATGCACATCTTGGTTATGTCATAGCTAATGAAAGTGAAATTAATTCACTTATTGATAAACAGTAAACCAACAATCCCCACACTCCCTGTATACCACTTCTTCTTCTTGTTCTACTTTCGGCTTGTTCCCTGATTCTCAGGGGTCGCCACAGTGGATTTTGCAGTTTCCATCAGTACCTGTGAGGGCACAGCACCAATGGCGGCCGCCGTCAACCCGGGCCCCGGCCGATCTGGTATGGAGCCTCGACGGGTATGGTCTTGTCAATCTGTATACAAATTTGGCAAAATTTTACATCGGATGCCCTTCCTGACACAACCACTAACCTTATGGATGGGGGCACAGGTAAAGCGCTGGATGCCATCCCAGTATTTCATGGACTTGCTCCCATGCCTGTCGTCGCACACCCCCTGTATACAATTCTACAAATTTGTTCTATAGAGTTTCTATACAGTCTAAGAGTAATACTGTACAGATGCATCATCTTTACTCAAGAAGAGGGTGTTGTCTTTTGTATTCTATTAGCTTTTTAATAAACAATGGATAGTCGGAGTGTACTGATGTTAATATCACATCTGACACAGTACAATATCGTTTTTTACTTTTTATTCTCAAGAACATTGATGTCAAACTCAGTTCAAATTTTAAACCAATTTCGTAGTCTACAGTTGCTGCATGCACATATCGCAGGATGGCCCCTACCAAGTTACCTCGCTCTGCACTCCAGTCACTGGCACATTACTGAGTACTTTACTACTGGGGAATGACATCTAGCACTGCAGCAGAGTCCATCTGATGGCCCATTTGTGCAGGTCGTTGGAAATCAATACAACAGGTCTTTAAACGCTGTATGACTGGATTACTGACTAGTTTGATGTAATTAGCAGACGGCCAGATAGCAGTAGTATCTCTACATCATGTGTAACAAGCATGTTGCTTATCTAAGTGTCATGTACCGGTTTGGCATGTAAGGGCACCCGTATGTATGTGACGTCACCTGTTGATGTGGGGGGGAAGCGCGAGGAATATTATTCGGGCAGTCTTGCAATATGGTGGAATAAAGCAAGCCACGTTAGGCATTGTGTAATAACAGTGTGCCTAATCATTTATAATTAATGACACCTAAATAAGCATATAGGTGGGAATAACAGATCAGAACAATGGCGACGAGTGATGTACCAAGCCTAAGCTAAGTGATGAGCTAAAGTTTGTAACGTTTAGTTAGATCTGAAGTGTAGCTAACAGTTGTAGCTAGCTAGCGCGGCAGCATGGAAAAGACAGCATGCGTACCGGCGTTTGATTGCTACTCCGACCCAGCGACTTTGGGGCCGCGGTGGACAAGATGGCTAATGTCATTTGAACTGTTTGCTGATGGGAAAGGTCTGATCATCGATGATAACACCGAGGATGCAGTGAAGCAGCGCCGGAGAGCACTTCTTTTGCATCACGCAGGTCCAGACACACAGGACATCTTTTCAACTTTGGACGGCACCAGAGAGGTGACTGATTATGATGCCGCTGTTGCAGCTTTGAACAGATATTTCGTGCTTCAAGTAAATGCTACATTCGCCCGCCAGACATTTCAGAAAATCTCCCAGAATCAGGGGGAGACAGTACAACAATTCGCTACACGCTTGAGACGTGCGGCAAAAGACTGCGGTTTTGGTGGAGACACAGACAATCAGATTAGAGATGCCATTGTAAGCAAATGCACGTCAAGTTATATTCGCCGTAGACTCCTTGAGGAGCGTGGTTTGGTGCTTGCTCGCGCTCTCGAGTTGGCGGCACAGTGTGAACAAATTGAAGAACAAATGGCGGAGATGTCTGTGAGGGAGGGGAAAGCAGAGGCGACTGTGAGTCGTGTCTCACAGAAAGGAGGGAAATATCAGAAGAGAGGACAAGGGAGACCGGGCGCAGATAGAGGAAAAACGGACAAAATGGACAAAACATGTTTTAGATGTGGACATTCAGACCACTTTGGGAAAGACCCCAATTGTCCCGTGCGCGGCCAAACGTGTCGCAAATGCAATGGTAGAGACCATTTCGCAAAGCAATGCAAAACAAAAGGTGCAACAGGAAAGGGAAACGTGCATAAAATAGAGATAGAAGAACATGATTATGCCTTTGTATTGAGTGATACAAACAAGTCAGATAGGCTCAACATAAATGTGGGAGTAGTTAGCTTGAAGATGCTTGTCGACTCCGGGGCTACTTGCAATGTGATAGACGAAAAGACCTGGGAGGGTTTAAAGTCAGAGAAAATTAGGTGCCACTCATATGTCCCAAAGCCGGGAAGGAAACTATTTTCCTATTCGTCTAACCAACCTCTATCCATTAAAGGGGCGTTCACATGCAAAGTAAAAATAGGAGAACGCTGTGAACAAGCAGAATTCATAGTAATCAGAGGTGATGGAGAACCACTACTAGGAAAAGAGTTGGCCATGAAGCTAGGTGTACTGAAAATAGGTGCCAACATATCAGCCGTGAGCGAGGCGAGAGAGCCGGAAAACGCATCGGAGGTGAGAAGCTTCCTCGGGCTCGTAAGTTACAGCAGCAGATTCATTCCACAGTTTGCAACAGTGTCAGAGCCGCTGCGACGCCTGACAAGAAAGGACACTCCGTTTGAATTCGGTCCAGAACAGAAACAAGCGTTTGAGGCGTTGAAAGAGGGCTTAGCCAAAGCAGGGACACTAGCCTACTTTAACAAAGATGCACCGACCAAAATCATTGCAGATGCTAGTCCAGTGGGATTAGGAGCAGTGTTAGTACAGACCCAGAATGGAGAAAATGTTCCCATTTGTTATGTCAGTTGAGGTCTAACCGACTGTGAACGCAGATATTCTCAGACAGAGAAAGAGGCCTTAGGTCTGGTATGGGCGTGTGAAAGGTTACACCCATACATCTATGGTAGACGATTTGACTTGGTTACAGACCACAAACGTCTTGAATCTATCTACAGCCCATGCTCGAAACCATGAACTCGTATAGAGCGATGGGTCCTAAGGTTACAGCCTTATGATTTTAACGTAGTACACATCTCGGGCAAAAAGAACATAGCAGACCCACTATCACGTCTGCTGGGGAACAGCGCACTGAAACAGAAACATGCACACGGATCCGACGAGTACGTGAGATTCGTTGCAGTGAGTGCCACACCCAGAGCATTGACAAACCGCGAGGTGGAGGAGGCATCAGCCCACGACGAGGAGCTGATCGAGGTGCGTAAAGCTATTGAGAGTGGACACTTTGAAAAGTGCGCAGCATATGCCGCAGTGGCTAGTGAGTTATGTGTAATAGGACAGTTGTAGTTGATTATTACAGCCGCTACTATGAGTATGACATGTTAAAGTCCACAACCACGTCAAAAGTGATAGACAGTCTAGAGACAATCTTCAGTCGACATGGACTTCCCGTCACACTGAGGTCGGACCAGTGTCCTCAGTTCAAATCAGAGGAGTTCAGTGAGTACTGTGACACCAACGGAATCAAGCATGTGAAAAAAACGCCACGATGGGCGCAGGCGAACGGCGAGGTAGAACGTCAAAACGCCTCGCTGATGAAGAGGATTCGCATCGCTGTTTCAGATGGACTCAATTGGAAGCGAGAACTTAGAAAGTATGTGACAGTATACCGGAGCATCGATCACGCGACCACAGGGAAGAGTCCCGCGGAGTTGCTCTTCAAAAGAAAGATGAGGGGGAAGCTGCCAAGCATCACAGCAGCACACGCTGATCTGGAGGTAAGAGACAGAGATGCAGAACAGAAAGGACAATCAAAGATCTATGCAGACGAACGGCGTCACGCCAGGTACTCGGATGTCAATGTCGGTGACACGGTCCTGGTGAGACAAGAAAAGACTGATAAACTGACAACACTATTCAACACAACGCCACACAAGGTGGTGAGCAAATCAGGTAACCAAGTTGTCGTCGAATCTCCAACCGGAGCCAGATACACACGGAACACAACATTCGTGAAGCGATACACCAGTACTCAGGAGACACCTGCCGGAGGGAGCAGAAGCATCACAGGATGCCGAGGACTGCACATCAAACAGAGAGACACTGGGTGCTCAAAACGCAGAGCGGAGCAACACCAGCAATGACACCCCGGGGGCAGACAGGCCTCCAAGAGAGAGACGCTTGCCATCGAGGCTGGCAGACTATGATATGACATAGACTGGAGAAATGTAAAAAAAAAAAAACTGTTGGGTCAAGTTCAGTGGCGATTGTTGTTTGATGATGCAAATGTGAAATTAACATGTTAAAAGGTCTTATATGTTTACAGACTGTTCAACAGTGAATATGTGTTAATGGAGAATTAATACATGGTTCTAATTAAGGTGAAAGCATACAGAATATGTGGTATGTGTTTTGGTTAGGAAAGTTTTGATACTGTCATTTTATGGGTTCATATTTTTGAATTGAAAATAACCTGAAGTTTATTTCCCAGAAAAGGAGGGATGTCATGTACCGGTTTGGCATGTAAGGGCACCCGTATGTATGTGACGTCACCTGTTGATGTGGGGGGGAAGCGTGAGGAATATTATTCGGGCAGTCTTGCAATACGGTGGAATAAAGCAAGCCACGTTAGGCATTGTGTAATAACGGTGTGCCTAATCATTTATAATTAATGACACCTAAATAAGCATATAGGTGGGAATAACAGATCAGAACACTAAGAAAAGCTATTTTATGTAATCGCTTAGATATGTGTTATGTTTTGATTCATATAATTATAGTATTGGCACGTGATCAGGTGATCCTCAAAGGAGTTTTTTTTTAAACATTGAGATTTTACAGGATTCCTACTAATTGTCTAAAAGGCATGCTATAATATTATCGTGGCAAAGTGTGGATAGTATGCATAACTCGATTGCTGTTCTTGATGCAGTATTTGGTGCAGGCCTGCCGTGATGATTGACACTTTTACAATGCCAGTGAGCACAGTGAATTCACATAGGCCCCAGCATGCTCAGTGCTTATAATCACCATTTCAGTGCTTCATAGAGATTAATAGCTTTTAATCAGACAATCCAGCCACACACCTGTTGGGATTTTTTGGTTGCATGAATAACTCATTGCATTCTGTAGTCGGAGGTGTGCCTCTCTGCTTCTCTTGAGAAACTCCCCACTCGCCTCTCATCATCAGGAGTGTTTCTTCAGACGTCTCCTCTGCAAGTCTCTTAAGAACTGTAGCAAACACAGGCCATTAGTCCGATCAATACAGCTCTGAACCACCATTATATCATATCATGGCCTCATTTCATGGCCCTTACACAAGCAGGGGGTGGACACTAACGACAAATACAATGCAGTGCTTTGATTAAAAAAAAAAAAAAAAAACAGCAAAAACATCATGGCGTCTTTACATTCAAAAATGCATAAATTATGTTGCAGCGTCCTACACATGTCAGTGTACTAACTCGTAGTATGTATGTAGTATGTATACTTGTATGTATGCCACAGGATGTTTCAGAATAGGTGGAAAAAACAACAGATGAATACAACATCTAAAATGCACAACAGATTTATTCAACACTGCTATGCATTTCATTTCAAAACCCCAATCAGTGTTGCCATATCTGCGGATTTCCCACAGAACTGGGCTACTTTTGAGCTGTTGCCGCCGATTGAATTTTTTTGTCCGCTGATTGGGTAGACCTATTTTGCATGCAAATGACAGGGATAATATCTATAAATAAAAATCCATATTTTACATGAAATAATTCATTTATACCCAAATCCTACCAAACTGACTCCAGATCAGCATGTACACACATGCACATGGGACACCCCCACATACACACAAGTGCCTCATGCTTAGTCTCGGTCCTCCTCATCCGACCACCACTCGATCACAACTCTGGTAGTTAGTGACGCAAACAGTTAGCTAGCTAGCAACCCCGGGGACACCTGATAAGTGGGCACAAAATACAGGAAGAAATATACAAAAGAATGGGAAAGTGAAAACAGAATTAAAGAATGGATAGTCAAGGGTGCTGAGCTTAAAATGGCAGCAGACATTGCTTGCCATTCAAGCCTTTTGACCATGGATCACCAGGGAAAGCTTGTTGGTGAAATTGCACAGAAGGACATCAAACTGCACAGGACAAACTGCTCTACACTCATACAACACCTAATCGGCTCAGGCATGCAGCACGAGCTTCTAAAGGATATAGGGGTAGAGCTGTATTCTTTAGTTATCAATGAAAGTACTGACGCGGGCATGCAAAAACAGCTTGCTGTTGTAATAGGATACTACAGCCAAACACAACAGCCCATTCTCCACAGATTCATCAGGTTCTATCTGAGGCTGCTATGAAGAGAGACAAAAATCAGCACTGTGGTCATGGACAGCCCAAGGTGGTCAGAGATCATAGATTTGATGGGGCCATTGAAACCAACCAGCTGCCTCTCTCTGTGGTCGATCATGGAAATCAGTTCTGGGTGGAGCTGGAGAACACAAATATCCCTGCACCAGCAGCAGAGAACGTTAAACAAAGTTGCAAAGAGTACCCGCTTGAATTTACGAAGCAAATGAAACAACATCTGCTTACCAACGTGCAGCAACTCCAGTCTTTTGGGGCCTTGAGTCCATCTGTGGTGCTCATTGCTCAGAAAACCCCGCCAGCTAGCATCTCTGTCATTTCTCCAACTGTACACAGGACACCTCAGCAAACTTGATCAACAGTGGCATGCTGGACCAGCTTCAGTGGGAGAATAATCACATGGATACTACCAGTGACAAGGACTTTGCTGAGCTTGGATCATTTGCCCTCTCACTTCTGGCATTGCCTTTCAGCAATGTACCTGGGGAATGCATATTCTCAGAGATGAATTTGATCAAGAACAAATTGTGCAATCAAATGAAAGACAGCTTTCTGGAGAACAGCCTTTGCATTCAGGCCTTCATGCCGAAGCATGGAATCTGCTGCCAACCAGTTTGAGCCAACCAGAGAGATGCTGGGCTTGTCAATACAGACATGAACCAAGAGGGCGAGGGATCACAAAGCATCTAAACAAAAGACACTGGTAATTGTAAATAGTTCCGTTTCAAGAAAATTTTCTTTCTTTTAATACTAAGTATAGTTCATGGATGGCGTGGCAATCTATTCCGTTGCCTACAAACATGGGGATCGGGATTCCCCCCCCCCTCTTTCTCCCCAATTGTATCCGGCCAATTACCCCACTCCTCAGAGCCGTCCCAATCTCTGCTCACCCCCTCTGCAGATCCAGGGAGGGCTGCAGACTACCACATGCCTCCTCTGATACATGTGGAGTCGCCAGCTGCTAATTTTCAACTGACAGGGAGGAGTTTCGCCAGGGGGACGTAGCGCACAGGAGGATCACGCTATTCCCCCCAGTTCCCCCTCCCCCCCAGACAGGCACCCCGACTGACCAGAGGAGGTGCTAGTGCAGCGACCAGGACACACCCACATCCGGCTTCCCACCCACAGACAGCCAATTGTGTCTGTAGGGATGCCCGACCAAGCCGGAGGTAACATGGGGATTCAAATGGGCGATCCCTGTGTTGGTAGGCAATGGACTGGACCACTACGCTACCAGGATGCCCTCTGCCCCCCCTTTTTTGATATTGCTTTGTGAACAATTAAATTCCAAACATATTGTACACAATGGATATCATTTTCTTGAACTTTGCACCACCACTTCATAGAGATATACCTGTGCACAGGACACTATAATGGTATCAGATCCAAATATATTATTGTCACATAAGCAATCAGCCTTTGGATTACATCAGCAGTATTTCTGTATCTGCTTCTGATCAGAGCCATCAGTGCCATGACTGTGTGGTGGCAGATGGTTTTGTTCGGAGTCTGTGACTATTTTTTTCTCCTTTTATTTGTGCTTCTTAGTAAACAATGAGAGACATCTGCCTGCCCTGTGTGTGGCAAATCAGCTCCCATCTAGTGTGATGAAAAATGACATGAACAGATTTGGTCTGAAAGGTTTCCTCTCCCGTGATTAAGAGTCACGCAGGATGCAGTGAGAATCCTGATTCTAATAAATTTGCCCTCCATAAGCAAACCAGCCGCAAAACAGCCCCATCAATTTTACATCAGCCTTCATTTAGCTTTAATGGTTGGCCACTAACAAAACCAATCACCGCCATCCTTTCCATTTTCCTTCAATGTGATTTTATTTGTTTTCCGAACACATACCCCCAATAACACCACCATGAACAAATGCAGCCTCTTTTACTTAGCAAGCAGCTCTATTCCCACTGGGTAGCCTTGGGGACAGACTTCCATCCATTTATCAGATCAAAGCATAAATTGTGCCAGAATGATTAAAATCGTGGCGTGACTGGCGAACACCGGGGCTAGCGTTTCGGAGCGCTGCAATATCAGTTGTGTGTCTGTGGCTGTATCAGGTGGCTGATCAACAGATTGTGACCAGCACCTCAGATTGGGGTGAGCAGTGTGAGGAAATTATTGCACATGTCTCCGAGTACATCTCAGTGCATTTCCATAATCTTGCGCCACTGAGCCAAGTTGTAAATGCAGCAATACTCGCCTCTGACTCATCTTCAATCACCCCTGGTGGCTCTATGCAAAAGAGGCTGTCATGAATAAATGCATTCTTTAAAACCAGTTTAAAAACATAACAGTTCAGGTCCTGATGGAATTGTGGCCCTGTAAGCCGTCGGATTGCTCTGTGCCGAAATTACTCCCATCCCCTTTCTCTCCACTTGAAGATTTTGGCAGGACGGGGAGGAGGAGTAAATGACAGACAGACCTGCTTACAGCAGGTTTTTAACAGCAAAACAGTCCTCTGCCAGTGCATATGTGTGGTGTTTAAAAGCGAGCAAAGGGCAGCCTATCTGGCTCGCCACAAAACACGAGATGAGTTATGGTGACCGAATGTCATTTGTATGTTCGCAGCTCCACCAGGCTCTTCTTTCCATAAATCAGAGTGAGAGAGGCGAAGCGAAATAACCACATTTCTATTCCCTCTCCAGCACTTTGCAATTGTAAAATGAAATTGCAGGAAAGCAGCCTGGATATTGCATCTTATCTCTCAAGCCACTTACGCTATCATCAGTAAAATGTGTTTTATAGCAAAATGCAGGAAAACAGTCTTGTTATTGTGCACAATTTTAAAACATCAGCAAATCGAGATAATTCTGCTGAAATGTCTGCTTTCCTTCATGGTCCATGCTTTTGTTTCGATAAGTAAATGTTGTTAGGCACATCTTTATACAGTATGCATTTGAGCCTCTCCAGATACCAAATCTGGAGATCAGTTGGAGCATTGAACCGTGGCTGGGTCATCAAGGAAAGTGTGTGTTCTTACAATGTTTTATGTGCTTAAACTTGTCATTAGAGTAAGCGTTTAACTCTTGTGTAGTAATTATTTTGAGGGATAGCTGTGCAAAAGGAAAATGAATACTCAAGACTGTTGTTTCACTGAAATTCGCCTTGGAGGTCCAATTAGCTTGGCCCTAATCCACTGCTATTAATTTGCAGTTGATGCTGATATATGGCCATGACTCTATAAATGCTCAACCAAGTTCTGTATGCATTAGATTTTTCCTTTTTTCAACCTGTGCTTTCGGCAGGCTTGACATACAACACAGGGAATTTGCATGCCGATGTGCCCTAGACAGAGTTAATCTGCAACTGGAGTTCAGATTCTCGACCTGCAAAGGCAATCTTTACTAATTATCAAGAACCACTTACAGTATCTCGGTCCTTTGGCTGATCTGTGGCATGACAAGAGCACAGGGCTTTTGTTATACATTTATAGCCACCACCGCTCTTCCGCATGTTTGATCAGCTAAACAACCAATGAGCATCACTTCTCCAAGAGGGAGATAATCACCACAAGTGAAATAAGGAAACTTAAGAAATGAAAAATGACAATGTATATCTGATAAGACGTAGACATGGAAGCAGACGCTGACGTGTTAGACAAAACATAATTAAATTGATCTTATCTATCAGTTTAGGATGGCAGTTATAGCTACAAAAGAGAAGACGGGGGAAAAAGGGGGGAGAAAGGGCTAAGAAGAAGGATGTAATCCGGAGAGTGTGTGAGGCAGATGCTAGTGCATGTGATGTGTCCACCTGTGTGTATGTGAAGTGTCCACCTGTGAGTGTGCAGGATTAAGCCCAATAAATTCTGGTGTCTGAGATCTGCCACTTATGATACTGCCTCTGAGCAGCAGAGAGGCTCTGCAGCCGCCCACGAGCCCCGCAGTCATGCAGACACTCCACAACCTAGAGAACAGCTGGAGCCCAAAGCACCACAACCAAAGAGGAACACCAAGCCCACAGCGGGCCAGGAGCCTGCAGAGCAAAAGCCCCCCCTACCGCACGCCACCAAGGAGCACAAACAAGTCCCCAAAAGCACAAACCAGGCCTGCAACCCCACTGCGAACCCCAGGTGCAGGCACAGGGTGCACCCACAGATGTGGGACCCGAGCTGCAGACGGCAAACACAGACTGACGCACTGCCGGGACCAGTCACCCAGTGGGAAGCTAGGGGGGGGGGGGGTGCTCATCCACTCCAGATGTAGGGGTGAGGCCCAATGTGCCACCGCCAGGTAGACAGTCCATCTGGCCGCATGCACTGAGCATACATCCATGTAGCCAAATATGTCCGACCCAATCTCCCCGGAATGGAAAGGGCCCCGCTAGCACCCGCCACTGTCCCCCACACCCGTGGCACCCATCAGAGAAAAGCCATGCGGCACGAGCAAGTCCAACAACCGCCCCTCGCTCTGTGGCCCACACCCACAACAATGAGCCACTACTCAGGGGCCCCGGAAAGCACCTGGCAGCGCTCACTGCAGCCCTGCTGGAACGCAGCAGGAAGGAAACCACCCAGCATCGAGGACAGAGCGAGCCACCCGGGAAGGCGGCCCACCTACCCACGACCTGCCCATCCCATTCATCCCAGAGTTTACTGTGCACTTGTGTTGTGTATGCATCCTCTGAATAGTGCACATGGCCATTGAAATTCTAGTTAATGGTCACGCCTATTTGCATATGAAACTGAGCGTTGGTTGTGGTCGTTATGCAGCTGTGTTGTTTATAAGGGTGGGAATACCTGCAGTCACTTTAGACTGAAGAGGTCACTTAGATGAATGATGAAATGTTTGTCATTAAACGTTGTGTCCGCATGAACTGATTCAGCTTTCTTTGATTTTCTTACCTGGATTATTGAGCATGCATAAAAACCACCCTTAGCGTTATGTAGTCATAACAGGCCTTTATAACACTGATGTTGACAATAAAGGACAAACTCGAACAATTAATTATTTATTCCATTTCCGTTCCATTTTTATGGTGATTTTTTTGGGGGGCGGGGGGGCCGTGGGATTTTCCCTCCTTTTCTCTCCAATTGTATTTGGCCAATAACCCTATTTTCCAAGCCGTCCCAGTCGCTGTTCCAACCTGTCTGCTGATCCGGGGAGGACTGCAGACTACCACATGCCTCCTTTGATCCATGTGTAGTTGCCAGCCGCTTCTTTTCACCTGACAGTGAGGAGTTTCGCCAGGAGGACGCAGCGTGTGGGAGGACCATGCCACTCCACCCAGCTCTTCCTCCCCCTCGAACAGGCGACCCGACCGACCAGAGGAGGCGCCAATCCTGCGACCAGCACACACACCCACATCCAACCCCCACCCGTCTGCGGGGATGCCCGACCAAGCCGGAGGTAACACGGGGATTCAAGCCAGCGATTCCTGTGTTGGTAGGCAACGGAATAGACCGTTGCTATCTGGACACCCTTTTTATGGCAATTCTAAGCTGAAAAAATGTTTTTTTTTATAGTAAGTCAACATGATTTAATAAATCAGAACATTCCTCATCTTCACTCTGAACCTACTATCAAGTACATTAACCCCACCATCAGCACACTCTGAATACTTCAGTGTGTGTCGGTTATAAACTGAGGAAAAAAGGTTTGCATCTTCAGCTATTTTGCTCTTAACTAAACTCCCCCAAGTTGTGTCTTGTGCAGACAGACAAGTTCCTGCCCATGAGCTGGGAGCAGTCTGGAGCTGTACCAAACAGCCACAGGGAGGAAACACTAGCTGGGGGAAAGGTCAGTTAACTGGTAGCGCTGTGTCAGCAGGGCACACTCGCCGACGCTAGATTTTCAATCAAAACACCGTCTGTTGAGCAAAACCAGTGAAACGTGTGGAACAAGCTGAGTGAACATGAATGACCAAGGTCTCTTGCTGCGTGTGTGCACAGAGGGAAGGAAACTACCGGCAATAATGGTAACATGATGCTTTTGTCATTGGTTACTGAAGATTGGAAGCGGAAGCGGCCATTCTGGCAGGATTGTATAGGATTTTGGAGCGACTCGGGTGACATTAAGTGCGGGGGAAAAAAAGCCGAATTCAAATTATATTGATCGAATTTGTTCGGAGAGAACACATTATTTGGTGTTTCTGAATATGGTAATTGTATTCAGCGACATCCCTATTATCTGCCATACTGTATGTTGGCCAAACGTTTTTCACAAGCACTTAACACCCCGCTGTATTTTCTTGAAGTGCAGACATACAGCCTGATGTGCTTTTTCTTTTTTTTCCCTTTTTTTTGTTTTTTGATAGCCGCTTATTTGCTGAGAAAATGGCACATTGCAAGGCGCAATGCATCATTGGATGAGCAAATTGCACATATAATGCACTCCGCTGTTTCCTAGGCCCACATTACGACTTTAGGATACAAAAAACCTACACGTTTTTTAGATAAAGATATCAGTATTTCACGTTTTCCCCGACAATTTCCATCAAAGCAGCCATTTTCTATTTGTGCATTGGTCCAAAAAAAAAGACAAATTTAAAGTCCCCCGTTTAACTTTCGTGTCACAGACAGCCCTGTCCAGCTAAATCAAAAGAGATCTTTGCATTTGATCCCCCCCACCCCCCAATTTTGTCACCCTCTATTCCTGCTGAAAAGGTCAGGTAGTGCAGAGGTAATTCAAGCAGTAATTTTCACATCAGTAGCTGTCAAATGCACCACCCACCTCTCACCAGGCTACCTGGGGAAGGCTGGCCTCCTCCACAGAGCCGACAGCCATGGAAACTTGCCCGTCTGTGGTACCTCCACTCCTGTTGCTGCCTACTCGTGCTACCACAAAAACTCATGTTCTCAAAATGCATCGAAGGAAACTAAGAAAACACAAAAGAGCTCTGGATAATTTCTTTTTGTTTCCCTTTCTTAGCACCCCTTTGTATTTAACGTCTTTATGCACGCTCACCAGTCCGGGTGAGAAAATCAAAGAAGGCTGAATCAGTTCATCTGGATACAACGTTTCCTGACAGATACAATGTTTCATCGCTCGTCTAAGTGACCTCTTCAGTCTAAGTTGACTTCAGCTGTCCCCACCCTTATAAACAATACAGTGGTTTAACGACCAGTTTCATATGCTAATATGGGCGTGGCCATGAACTAGAGTTTCAGTGGTCATGTATACTATCCGGGCAGCACGGTGGCGCAGTGGTTAGCACGGTTGCCTCACAGCAAGAAGGTCCTGAGGTCAAGCCCCGGGATAATCCAACCTTGGGGGACATCACGGGTCGTCCTCTGTGTGGTGTTTGCATGTTCTCCCCGTGTCTGCGTGGGTTTCCTCCAGATGCTCCGGTTTCCTCCCACAGTCCAAAGACATGTAGGTCAGGTGAATCAGCCGTACTAAATTGTCCCTAGGTGTGTGTGTGTGTGTGTGTGTGTGTGTGTGTGTGATGGCCTGGCGGCCTGTCTAGAGTGTCTCCCTGCCTGCCGCCCAATGGGATAGGCTCCAACATCCCGGTGACCCTGAGAGCAGGATAAGCGGTTTGGATAATGGATAATGGATGGATGTGTACTATTCATCCCCAGCACAAACAGAGCAATATAGCGTACAATGTTAAGTGCTCGGCGGATTGCCGTGACTTGCTCATCGGGGAAACTAAACAGACGCTGGCCAAGAGGATGGCACAACACAGAAGAGCCAACGCATCAGGCCAGGACTGAAGTCCACACCCATCTACAGGCCAGTGACCACTCTTTCAAGGATGAAGATGTGCACATCCTTGATAGGGAGGAACGCTGGTTTGAACACAGGGAGTCAGAGGCCATGTATGTGAAGAGGAAACGACCATCCCTGAACCGGGGGGGGGGGGGGCTAAGAGTACCTCTGTCACCATCTTACAATGCTGTGATTGCAACTATTCCCAAATCCTCTGTGTATAGTACACATGGCCATTGAAACGTTAGTTAATGGTCACACCTATATCTGCATATGAAACTGGTCGTTGGTTTCGGTGGTTATGCCACTGTATTGCTTATAAGGATGGGGACACCTGCAGTCAGTTGGGACTGAAGAGGTCACTTAGATGAGTAATGAAACCTATCTGTCAATAAACGTTGTATTGTTGTATTCAGTGGTGGTGGGATGTAACGTGCAATGCATCTTAGGATGATTTATTTATTTATTCATTCATTCTTTTCACGTGTGAATTTTTGTCCTTCGCCTGGTCCTCCTGTGAGTCTGGCATGTCCGTCCACACAAGGGTGACGGTGTGCATCTCTTGCCCATGTACTGAGTTGTCTATTGTCTCTGAAATACTGCTGACGGCCGCTTGTGTGTGAGTTTGTTTATGGTCAGGGTCGATTGTGAAATTGAATTGCCCTTCGGGATAAATAAGGTTGTCTGAATCTGAATCAACTTTCTTTGATGTTGTATTTAACGTTCTTGGCGTTTTGGGTGGATGAACATACAGTAAGATGTCGGGGCTGGGAGAGGAGGGGGCCTGCTGCGGTCTATATTAAACTCCAGCAGAACGTGGGAAGCAGTCTGTGACAGTCTAGAAAGACTATGGTGATGAGCTTGAGATGAAGAATAGTACATGTTGGGTTTAACCAGATGCGATCTCTTCTCGTTCTTGTCTTCGCCACGTGAGAGAGAGGCCGCTGCTGGCGACGGCAATACTCTCCCTCCGTCTCACCCCCGTGCCAAGCCGTCGTCTCTCCACCGCGGTGTGGGGGGTGAGTTGAGCACATCTCCCCTCAGGGGAGGAGAGCTGCGGGCAGGGGGAGAGTCTAATGACGGAGGAGCTGTTGTTATCATTCTTTTCTTTCAGTAATGTCTTTCCTTGTCTTTCTGCCTCTCTGCCTCTCTCTCTCTCCCCCTCCCTCCTTTCTCTCCCTCTCTTATAAACAAACATATCTGCTCCCTATTTATTCTATATCTGCTTGTCTCTTTGCATCTGAGTGCATCTGCGTGCAGCCTGTCATCATCGCAATCTCATTGCGTCTCGAGCGCCAGAGCAAGACTGCTAATGGAGTCGTCTGCTGGGGGGTGGGGGGTGGGGGGGGCACACAGCATCCTCCGCTCGTGGGAAAAGGGATGAAGGCATAAATAAAACAGCCAGAACTCGGAGACACCCGCCCACGTGTGTTCTGCAACCACACATTGACACGCACAGCTCAACGGTCTTGCCGCCCTTTTCACGCCAAGCGCTGGAGCTGAATTGATTTTCAGAGAGGAAGGCGCCGGTGGAAACGAGCTACAGTAAATATTACTTTTGAATAATAACTCTTTGAAAGACTTCACCTTCTAATGAGAAAATGCCTTCAACAATGTGGATGTGCTAAAAGCTTCATTAAAAGCGTGTTTATGATTCATGTCTGTGATTCTCTATGCACCAGAGTGTTAAGAGATGTGGTAAGATGGCAGGCATAATTGGTAAATCATTTATAACCTCATTTAACGCAGCATCTGCATAAAAAGAAAAGTTTGGAGAGGGGGGGAAAGGTACGGACAGATGGCTTTTACATTTAGTGGCCACTTTCCCCACTGAATATGAGCTTTCTGTGTGCGGTGGATGGGATTTGATATCATATGACACATGTACATACAAGCACATACATAACGCACATATCCACACATGCTTATACCAACACAAACTTGCACAAAGAAGTGTATGGAAGCCTTGGTTTTCTAGGATATATGCTCAACAGCTTTATGCCTTTGCCACAACAGGGTTTTATCTTGTCAGGATGCATCTGCTCTCCTTAGTCACTCATAAATGTTGTAGTGCCGTTTTGGCGCCTGGAAGAGATTGCAGAGACAGAGCCCGTCTGTTCGTGTGTTCATAACTGTGTATGTGTGTCTGTACTTATGCACCTGTATAGGTTTGCTTAGTGGGTATGTCTGTATGAAATCCTCCGTGGATGTTTCAATCATTATAGCCCTTACATTACAAGGTCTGTTCCTTGAGCAGAGCAGACAAAGTTACCCTCCAGATAGTGTGCATGCACACGTGTGTGTGTGTGTGTGTGTGTGTGTGTGTGTGTGTGTGTGTGTGTGTATGTCTGTTTACAGTGTCCTTCAGGATTTCTATAAGCATCTTCATTATTTCCCTTTCACATGTGCACAAATACTGCATGACGAGGGCTCTGCTTGCAAAAGAAGCTGTAATTTCTTTACTGAATTATCTATTTCTTGACACAGCGACATTCTTCTGCAAGTTAGAGTTGTGTTAATATCGCTTGATGACCCAGACCTGACCCGGACCTGAGGTTTGATCGATGAAAAAAATGCTGGTGTCAGTTCATTTGGAGTGAACATAGGCTCGCTGAACTGACTGATCATTTTACCCTTCTGTGCTATCTTAAAAGTTGTGCCGGACAGATTTAAATCTCATGCAACAGATTCATTAGAATTAGACAAGTGAGGTGTCCGGAGTGGTGGTCTATTCTGTTTGCCAACCAACATTCGGATCGCTGGTTCGAATCCCCGTGTTACCTCCGGCTTGGTCAGGCGTCCCTACAGACGCAATTGGCCATGTTTGCAGGTGGGAAGCCGGATGTGGGTATGTATCCTGGTTAAATCCCATGCAACAGATTCATGAGAATTAGACAAATGAGCACCCATCATGCCAACATGGTAGGCAGGGCATCTGGCGGTATACTCTATAGGGGAGAAACCAGCTTGAAAATAACTCCCACGTATGCGGAATAAAGCATTTAGTCAATCTGGCTTATCCTCGTATCATACCTGCCATTAAAAACAGCAATAATGATAAGACAATTAGCAGGGTAATTTCAATTAATGGGTCTTAATAGGTCATTAAGAGCTGACTGTTCACAGTTATCAACTGGAGGCACACAAACACAGGGATGTAAATGCCACTATAGAGCACTATCATTCCAACTCGGGTATTACACACTCTGCAGTGGAGTTGGTGGAAGCTAAGGTAATATCTAACAAGACATGAAATTAAAATGGAAGAGTCCCTTCACCCCCAAATCAATTTGGTAATTGTGCAAAGCTGGTGGGAACCCTCTGAGATGCCAGCAAAGTCAATCTGGTAAACATATCTCTTTCAGTGGTGAGCAGCACTCCCTCCCCTTCTCCCAGGGATCCATACATCCACATTGACTCTAATTGAATATTGATTTGTTGCATTATTTCTTACTCTCAAAAAACTGATTAGAAATTCGGCCCAACGTTGACCACACATGTCGAAGAAGGTTCATCAGGGGCGGTAGCCCTTGAGGGCTGATTTAATATTAAAGTCAGGGGGGGCTCAATAAACACACAGATGGAATATAAATCAGACTTTAACATGTTGGAGCATCCTACACAAGTCTTTTGATGGGAGAGGAATTTTGGTGGTTTTTGCAACAGTTGTGTCTTCCATATGCCAGTAAATAATTGCAATAAAGAAAGGAGAGATGAGAGCGAGTGGGACAGCATAATAAAACCTCAAACCTTATGGTCTTGTAAGTACGTCTGTTTGAGAGTCATATGATGGCCAATGTCAACATGACTTTCCAGGGGTGGGCAGTCTTATCCAGAAGGGGCCGGTGTGGGTGCAGGTCTTTGTTCCAACCAAGCAGTTACACACCTGTGTCTCCTAATCAAGTTCCTCAGCAAAGACTCTACTGGTTGATTAGTGGGATCAGGTGTGTAACTGCTTGGTTGGAACAAAAACCTGCACCCACACCGGCCCTTTCTAGATAAGATTGTCCACCCCTGCAGCATTGCTTATCAAGAGGAGGTTTTTCTTGTGTAGTTTTTCCTCACCCGGGTCTAGGGTCCAAGCGGTCGTATACCGTTGCACATTGCACTGATTGTACAGCCCTTTTGAGACTACCTTGTGACTTTGGGCTATACAAATAAACTTGAATTGACTTGACTTGAAAGCTTTTTTGTGTCTTCTCCAAACCCGTAACAACTCTAAATTTTATTTAAAATGCATATACAGAGAATTAAGATGTTCCCAAAACCTCCACGTCAGCCTAAAAATAGACGCGATGGTGCGCTGACTTTACTTTTACACCCTCTCATAACTCATTTTACTTGCTGTTACACGGGGAACCCCAGTGTTAGGAAGTAAACTTGAGCATCCTCTCAGAGGATTAGATTGTAAGAAAAAGTGTAGTATTTGCATTATTGAACGTTTGATATGGCTTTTCTTTTATAATGACTTCCAGCTAATTTGCAATTGTCTAAATGAGGAATGGGTTTTCTCACCACACTGCACTTCTTCTGTGCTTTTGTGCAACTCCTTAGTAACTGTCCTTGATGCAGCCATAATATCCCTGTCTGCACTATGCACACCCCAGGGTTCAGGCCAAGATGCAGACATACTTCATATAATACGTTCAAGTCTGTAAAGTAGGAGATTTGGAAAAGAGGGATCTTGAGACGGGAATGTATTTTTCCATCTTGACGGGTGGGATTGGAGTAAAGGGGAGGGTATCGGGACACTGATGGATCTTGGCATGTGAGTGATATTGGAAGAACATAAGAGCATTCAGCACACTCATCACGATCAGTGCGGCGTATATTCAAGTTGTGAACTGTTTGAAAATAGCTTTGCTAGATGTCAGATAAGTACAGCAAAGGTCCATTTCCATGTCAAGACAAGTCACATAAATTTAATATCCAAATCATGATGTCAATTTGGCAATGGGAGAAGGCAGTCTGACTGAGTGAGGACTATAATTAACTGATTATGCTGATGGCAGGGCACAATTTGAGAGAAAATAATAATAACAGAATAACAAATATGTTCGTTTGTCAAACTGCTCCCAGCAAACAATTACTGCCCTTGTTTATAAATGAGTTTGCTCCTTGATAAATCCCTGCCAGGCCAGATGAGCGAGAAATTGTTATGACAAGGACAATAGGGAGAATGAAATGATGACAGATATAACGTTAAGAGGGTAATACTGACAGGTAATCATACAAAACCACAGCACCCACAAGGAACCTTTGCATTTAAAAAACTAGAGGAGTGCACTCAGTAGAGGGCAGATCTCCACGGCGTACGCATCTCCCCTTCTTCGGTGCTCCGACTTGGTGACAAACCCTTTTTTCGCCTACTGGGAGAAGGGAAATACGCAGACAGAAAAACCAGTGATTTTCCTGCCATTATAAGACTTTTGCCCAGCGCCCAAGTCGACTGAACGGGAAATGTAGAAAAACAAGTTGTTTATATGCAGCACTCAAGCTAAAACCTCTACATAATAAAAACGTTTCGGGTGGCACGGTGGCCCAGTGGTTAGCGCTGTTGCCTCACAACAAGAAGGTCCTGGGTTCGAAGCCCAGGCCGTCCCAGGTCCTTTTTGTTTGGAGTTTGCACGTTCTCCCCGTGTCTGCGTGGGTTTTCTCCAGGTGCTCTGGTTTCCTCCCACCATCAAAAAGACATGCATGTTAGGGTTGATACTCCTGCCTGTGCCCCTGAGCAAGGCAATGAAAAGAAGAAATGGAGTTGGTCCCCGGGCACTGCAGCTGCCCACTGCTCCTATACAACAGGGTGGGTTAAATGCAGAGAACACATTCATTGTAAGAATGAAATGACAAAATAAAGTGCCTTTCTTTCTTTCTTTTCTTCTAAAAACGCTTTGCCTGTCAGTCTGTGGATGTGCAGCCTCCAAGGCGGACCCTCGCACGGATGTGACAAAGTCTGATATAAAATGACAGATCAGGCTATCATAATTTGAAAGCCCTTATTAATAGACTTCAAATGTGTTGAGGTTTTCATGATATAAAATGAGTCAAGGCGAGGGTCTGCTCTGCTGTTTGACATTCATTCATAAAACAAAAGTAAGAAATCATAGCTCAGCCATGGGAAATGTTTTATTGTAGCTACTCAGATGATTTCCTGCTGCGACTGATTAATCCTATACATGAAATTGTATTTTTATAGCAGAATTTTAACATTGGAGACTATGGTACTTCTGCGTACTGGCGGGGTTGAATAAGGCGAATTATTTTTGGTTCATCCAGTGTTCCTTCGGTTCTCCTGTGCTGAGATCGGCAGTGAATGATTTGCCGGCTTGCGAAATACAATCGACTTCTCGTTTGATTTCAAGACTCATACCTGAATACATAAGGCTTTGGTTTTGACACTATCGCTGACCAATCTGAATCAACTGTATATGTGAGCCACGCATGTGCACGGTTGACTCAGAGCGGGCAGCGATGGAAAGCAGTGTCGGTCAAGCGAGCTAGAGAGTGAATGAGAGGGAGAGGCAATAGCGAGAACAAATGTTTTTCACAGGTTTTCAATCACCACAACCATGAGAGGTTCTTCATCATACACTCATAACTGTGCACAAAAAACTTTAGGCTGGTATGTCCAGTAGTTTGCAAGAAACACACACACACACACACGACCAAATGCATAATCTCCTCCAGGCTACCGCCGAGCAGAGATAATAATCTGAAAAGCAGTGAGCTCTGTTTATTGTCTAGTTTAGTTTAATAATTCAGAGGCAGCAACTGAGCTTTGTGGAACACGTTATCTTGACAGGTCCCTCAGCATCAACCAGATGCTACACACAGGCGGGTGACAAATTAAAGGAAAATCCAACATGAAGTGTCTTAGTAAGGTGTTGGTCCACCAGGAGCCTCCAGAACAGCTTCACTGCTCTTTGTCATCGATTCTACAAGTCTCTGAACTCTACTGGAGGGATGTACAGCATCCTTCCCAAAATATATTCCCTCATTTGGTGTTTTGATGACGGTGGTGGACAGTGCTGTCTAACACAAAATCTCCCATAGGTGTTCAATTGGGTTGAGATCTGGTGACATATGATTTATATATGACTTACTTAGATCCATCCATCCATTATACGAACTGCTTATCCTGCTCTCAGGGTCGCGGGGATGCTGGAATCTATCCCAGCAGCCACTGGGCAGCAGGTGAGGGAGGAGACACCCTGGACAGGCCGCCAGGCCATCACACAGGGCCCACACACACACACACACACACACACACACACACACACACACACATTCATACCTAGGGCCAATTTAGTATGCCGATTCACCTGACCTACATGTCTTTGGACTGTGGGAGGAAACCAGAGCCCCTAGAGGAAACCCACGCAGACACGGGGAGAACATGCAAACTCCACACAGAAAATGAACTGGGATGACCCCCAAGGTTGGACTACCCCGGGGCTCGAACCCAGGACCTTCTTGCTGTGAGGCGACCACGCTAACCACTGCGCCATATGATTATACATATGATTTACATATGACCACTCCCATCAGGATAGAAAGGTTTCATCATAGGATAAAGGTGATCACTCAGAATAACTTTTTATTGATTTGCAGTGAGCCTTCTGTCTAAGAGGACAAGTGGACCTAATCCTTGCCAGGAAAATCCCCCCCCCCCACAGCATAAGAGCCCCCAGACCCTTTCACTGTAGGGGTTAAGCATTTAGCTTTTTCCTTTAATCTGTATATAAACTGATTGCTGTCTTTTGAGCTTATAAACAAGGTCCAGCACTCCACTTTAATCCTTAAGATCTGAATAAACCTATGCCTTATCTATCCTTACTCAATAGTGTCAACCTTCTTCTAACTGAACGATCACAAGCTTCCTGTGTAATGAACCCTTCTAAACTGTAAAGACTCACCATTCAGACCAAGTGTTTCACAAGTGGAAGATAAGAGGTTTCTTGCTACATTTAGTTGTGTCACAGGGTGATTACCCAGTAGAGGTTGGCGGTGACCTTTTGTTTACATAGCCTGATAGAATAAGGAAATAAGGATGTCTAAGCAAAGCAAAAAAGCTTTATCAATACACACAATGGTCACGGCAATTTGCATATGAAACCTGTGTTAGATCGCCAATTTCAGTTGTTATGCCACTGTATTGTTTATAAGGTTGGGGATACCTGCAGTCAGCTGAGACTGAAGGAAGTCAATTAGATGAGTGATGAAACTTTTCTCCCAATAAACTTTGTGTCCAGATGAACTGATTCAACTTTCTGGTATTTCTCCACCTTGATTATTGAGCATGCATCGAGGCATCAATATGGACTAACTCTAAAGTTGGCTTTTTATTGGTTAAGTTTTCTCTCAGAAAACTAGTCTGACAGTATCACAAGATACATTAGCTATCCAGTCTCCCTCAAGGCCCTGACCAAAGGTCATCTCCTAATCCACATGAGGAGTGAAGTCCTAAGAGTCATTCCTCTTCCACCTTTGTATATTTTGTCTATACATCACTGCATACCCATCACACCCTGGTCACATCCTGTTCCAACTCTTCCCTCTGGTAGGCACTACAGAGCACTGTACCCCAAAACAACCAGATATAAAAGCACGTTTCTTTCCATGGGCTGTCATTCAAATGAATACTGAACACTGTCAATTAATCCGGCCACTTTGTAGATACTGTAGTTACATTGTACGTCACCCCGTGGACCCACCACCCACGGGGATGAGCACTGGGGTAGGGTTCAATGCAGGCCCGGCGGCAAGCAAAGGCAGGGACTGGGGCATGCCAACTTCCGGCATCACAGTCTGGACCTCGGGACGTGGAATGTCACCACTCTGCCGAAGAAGGAGCCTGAGCTGGTGCAGGAGGTGGAGCGGTACCAACTAGTTATAGTTGCCGTATTGGAGTTCTCCCCGGGGAATGAGAGAGTCGCCTCTTTACGACTGTGAGTCGCTGGGGGGGAAGGCTCTGACTTTTGTGTGTGCTTATGCACTGAATAGCAGTTTGGAGTATCCGGCCTTCTTGGAGTCTCTGGGTGGTGTCCTGGATAGGGTTCCTCCTGAGGACTCTATAGTTCTACTGTGGTGCCTTCCCCCAGCCTTCCCCACCAAATGGTGGGGAAGGCTGATGGACAGACCTGGCAAACCCAAATATGTAGTGAGGGTGAAATGGGAATGTCTGGTGGACGCCCCTGTCCAAGAGATCTTCAACTTCCACCTCCAGAAGAAGTTCTCATGTATCCCGAGGGAGGCTGGGGACATGAAGTCTGAGTGGGCTGTGTTCAAAGCCTCAATTGCAGATGCACCAAGTAGGAGTCTTGACATAAGGTCATCGGTGCCTGTCGAGGTGACAACCTAAGAACCCACTGGTGGACACTGACGTTGAGGGAAGCCGTCAGGCTGAAGAAGGAGGCCTTTCAGACTTGGTTGGCCCAGGGGTCTCCTGAAGCAGCAGACAGGTACTGGGAGGCCAGAATGGCTGTGGCTTCAGTGGTCGCAGAAGCAAAAACTCGGCTGTGGGAGGAGTTCAGTGAGGTTATGGAGGAGGACTTTTGGTTGGCCTAAAGGAAGTTCTGGAAAACCATCCTGCAAATTAGGAAGGGGAAGCAGGGTTTGACTTGGGCTGTGTTCAGCCAGGAAGGGGAACTGTTGACCCGGACTGGGGATGTTGTCGAGTGGTGGAAAGAACACTTTGAGGAGCTCCTGAACCCGGCTAACATGTCCTCAGCAGAGGAGGTAGAGTCTGAAGACTTGGGGGAAGCCCCACTCATATCCCTGGCAAAGGTCTCTGAAGTGGTTAAGAAGCTGCTCGGGGACAAGGCGCCGGGTGTGAATGAGATTCGCCCTGAGATGCTGAAGGCTCTGGACATTGTTGGGCTGTCTTGGCTGACACCCCTCTTCAGTGTTGCGTGGAGATCGGGGACAGTACCTGTGGAGTGGAAGACTGGGGTGGTGGTTCCCATGTTTATAAAAGGGGACCGGAGGGTTCGCTCCAATTATCGGGGCATCACATTGCTCAGCCTTCCTGGGAAAGTCTACTCTAGGGTGCCGGAAAGGAGGCTCGACCGATTGTCAAACCTCAGATCTAGGAGGAACAATGCGGATTCCATTCTGGCTGTGGAACAACGGACCAACTCTTTACCCTTGCAGAAGTGCTGAGGGGGGCATGGGAGTTTGACCAGCCACTCTACATGTGTTTTGTGGACTTGGAGAAGGCTTACAACTGTGTACCCTGGGGCACTCTGTGGGGTTACTGTGGGAGTATGGGGTACTGGGGCAGTTGCTTTAAGCAATCTGGTCATTGTATAACCAAAGTGAGAGCTGTGTTTGTATTCTTGGCTCAAAGTCAAATACATTTTCGGTGGGTTTCGGACTCCGCCAAGGTTGTCCTTTGTCTCCAATTTTGTTTGTGATATTCATGGACAGGATCTCAAGGCACAGCCAAGGTAAGGAGTGTGTCAATTTTGGGGAACCTCAGAATTGCAACCCTGCTCATCGCAGATGTTGTGGTTTGTTGGCTTCATCAGAACGCGACCTCCAGCGTGCACTGAGGCAGTTTGTAGCTGAGTGTGGAATGGCCAGGATGAGAGTCAGCACCTCAAGTGAAGGAGTTCAAGTATCTTGAGGTCTTGTTAATGAGTGACGGTAGGATGAACTGGGAAATTGACAGACGGTTTGGTATAGGATCAGCTGTAATGCGGACGTTGTACCAGATTGTTGTGGTGAAGAGGGAGCTGAGCCCGAAGGCAAAGCTCTCAATTTACCAGTCAATCTTTGTTCCAACCCTCACCTATGGTCATGAGCTTCAGGCAGTAACTGAAAGGGTGAGATTGCGGATACAAGCGGATCAAATGAGTTTCCTCCGTAGGGTGTCTGGTCTCAGCCTTAGATAGGGTGAGGAGCTCGAACATTCGGAGGGAGCTCGGAGTAGAGCCACTGCTCCTTCATGTCAAAAGGAGCCAGTTGAGATGGTTCAGGCATCTGATTAGGATGCCTCCTGGGCGCCTTCTTTTGGACGTTTTCCGGGCACGTCCAACTGGAGGAGACCCCAGGGTAGACCCAGAACTTGCTAGAAGGACTACATGTCCAATCTGGCCTGAGAACTCATTGGGATCCCCCAGGACGTGCTGGAGGGCGTTGCTGGGGAGAGGGATATTTGGAGTACCCTACATAGCTTGCTGCCACTGCGATCCGACCCCGGAGAAGTGGCTGATGATGAATGAACATTGCATGTATTCTGGTACGCTCTGCCAAGTCCATCTACCTCAGGCATGTATGTAAGTAACCTGCTAACATCTATACCAGCATATCTGATATATTCTCTGCACCATTGCACTTTACCACCTCTTATTTCACCTGTATAAGTCAATCCTTGTGTATATATCTGAAGATTGGTGTGTTGTAGTGTTGTTATTTTATGTTAAGTACACTGAAAGAGCCACGAAACCGGAGTCAAATTCCATGTATGTGCAAACCTATATGGCCAATAAACATGATTCTGAGTCTGTATTCTGAGGCTTAATTATACGGACTTATGGTTACAATCGCAAAGCAGTAAAAAAAGAAACCCAAAAAAGGCTACACTTTAAGTACAAAACCATGTAAGGATTAATATTTATACCTAAAAAAAAAACATACGTCTCTGGCATCTTCAACAATATGCCGGGTCCTGAAGCAGCCTATCAGAGACTTATCTTACTGTGCTATAAGGGTTGTGATGCCCCCCCTCTCCATGTGGGTATTATTGTTTAACATGACCTCCTTTGTATTTATGTTTTGCAGCTGATTAGGCGCAAATGTCATTCTGGGTTCCACTGGCTCCCAGTTTGTGTTTCCCTCTCTACTGAAATCTATGGCGGAATACGTAAACTCTAGCTATTCATTAAAAGATTAAATAGTTGCATACCCAACATACAGTTGCTGTATGTTATACCCCCTTGGGTGGTAGTCAATTGTGTATGAAATAGTTACATTCTACAGTGTTTTTGTTTCTTTCTACAGCCCTTGTATTTCATAGATTTCATTTATAATTGATAAACAAATGACTAGAAATATGGTTTAGGCAAAGGAAACTTTTAAATGGCTAATTAAAAATACTGCTTAGTTAGGGGCAGAGTTTCCATCATCCCAGATAAAATTGGTAACATTAAACAAATATATTTAACGATCTGAAAATTTGATTTAAATAATATCAAAATGAATGCTCACCTGCTCATTTCTGATCACATTTTCTCTCTACAAATGTTCTTTAGCACTAAGAAATTGAAAAACCTACCAAAATTCAACACCAATTGTTCCCAGAAAGTTGAATCAGTTCATCTGGACACAGTTTATTGAGAGAAACGTTTCACCGCTCATCTAAGTGACCTCTTCAGTCTCAACTGACTGCAGGTATCCCCATCCTTATATATAGTTGTATAATGACCAAAACTGGCGAGCTAACACAGGTTGCATATGCAAATTGCCATGACCATTAATTAGAGTTTCAATGGCCATGTGTACTATTCACAGAGGACTGGGGAATAGTTCAATCACTGCATTGTAAGATGGCGACAGATGTGTTCTTAGCCCCCCCCCCCCCCCCCGGTTCAAGGATGGTCGTTCCCTCGTCACATATGCCCCTTTTCCATTACATGGTACCGGCTCATCTCGACTTGACTCGGCTCCCCCTTTTTTCGTTTTCCATTCCTGGAAAGTACCGGCATTTGGTAACTGTTACCACTTTTCTGGTACCACCTTTGTTGAGGTTCCAAAAAAAAACTGGAGCGGGTACCAAAAACTTACACTGAGGGGGTACTGTTAAGGTAATGGAAAACGAAATAGAAGCGAGTTGAGTTGATTCAAGCCGGTGCCATGTAGTGGAAAAGGGGCAATGGATGGCCTCTTTGACCCCCCGTTCAAACCAGCGTTCCTCCCTGTCAAGGTTGTGCACATCCTCTGTGAATTGTAATTGGCCATTGTAACTCGAATTAATGGTCAGGGCAGTTTGCATATGAAACCGGTGTTAGATTGCTGGTTTCTGTCATTATGCAACTGTGCTGTATATAAGGGTGGGGATACCTACAGTCAGCTGAGACTGATGAAGTCACTTAGTTGAGTGATGAAACGTGTCTCCCATTAAACCTTATGACCAGATGAACTGATTCAACTTTCTAGGATTTCTACACCTGAATTATTGAGCATGCATCAAGACAACACTGGTTGTTTTTAGCCAAGTGCTCTCAGCCAGGTAAGCCTACACTGAGGTCAGAAGAGTCTCTGAGAATAAAAGGGTAAACAAAACGGAATTTTCCCTAACTTGATCAAAAACAAACAACTTTTTTCCCCCAAGAGATATACCTGTGGCTTTTCTTTTGCTTAAAAATAATTTTTTTGAAATTCTTTCATGGAGATGGGTCCGTGAACTGTAACCCAACAAAATTCAGAAATCTTTTCTGTTGCATTTTTGAAATGCAAGGTACGGATACCAGTGGCTGTCCTCTGAATGACACTCATGGTTCTGTAGGGAGGACATGTTGTCATGGTAACAGCCCACATTGCATAGGTAAGAGGGGCAAAGTTCAGATAAGCAGAACAGTTACTTCCACTGTGAGTAGATTTGCACCCTCTCCCAAATCCCAAATCCAATCCTTCCATCCCCATCTGAGCCAGGTGTAGAGGGATGGAGCATTCAGGATTTCATCAGTCATGTACTTCTTGAAGATGGAAGCTGGGTTACCTCGCCGTTATCATCCGGGCTCATATGGACCGGATTCTAGAAAAGCCCTGGCTCTGGAGGAGAGCGTCAGATTAACCCTGGATTTTTTTCATCTTTCTCTTGTTTTTGTCGCTCTGTTTTTTTCCCTTTAATTTTCCTCCCCCTTTTCTCACAAAGTCCCGTTGCTGCACAATTCAATATCATTTTAATTAGGGAGGGTGTGGAGTAGACTACCACATACATCTCCTGCGTCATCCAACACTTACTTTCACCTGCCAGCCGACCGAGCACAACACGGGTGCTAGCGCTTGCTATTTCCCCTCAGATCTGCCTATAACTGTACAGACACCCTACCATCTTTGCACTTTTCCACCCATTATTGTAATTAGTGACATCCTGGTGTCATCAATTACAATGCTGAGACACCTGGCTACCTATTGTGTTCCCTGCAACGTGCAGGGGTTTGAACTATGAACCAAAGCATCAGAGCACTGCTGTATTATTGCTGGTGCCATCTGAGCACCACTCTGTAATTTTTTGTGTGTGTGGGGAATTGCCTCCAACCTTCTCTCTCCTGACAAGGGAATTATTGCTAGGGGGTACACGGGTCAATTCACTTCTTTGGCTGAAGGGCATGTTTTATTCAGGACAACGTTAACTGTTACCTTTTTACTGGTACCCCAATTTGTGTTAAGTACATAATTTTGTCTATAGAAGGCAATTTTCTAAATAACCAGACATAACGATGAATCAAACAGAAAACAATAAAAATACAACATTTTAGTTCAATATTAATGCCCATAAATTAGAGCTTTATATGAGGCTAATCAATACAATAATTCCAATATAATGGAAGCCGTAAAAGACATCACATTATCCATGCCTCATGTTTTTTCCTATGTTGGGCAAAATGCTTATCTGGCGAGTTCGAGCTCATTTGTATGTTGGCCAGCGTCTGTAAAGGGGTAAATGCATCCATTTCTTTCCGGTCTTACTGAGTGACTATCTCTCACTTTCATCCCGGCTCCAATCTGTTCCGAGACACCAGGCTGGTACATACCATCCCTAACACAGCATCATAAATTCTTAATTGTCTCTCCAACCTACAAGCCAGTAACTTTTCAGAGTATTTATTTGAACACGGACCACCTCCAGTCAGTTAAAAAGGATTGAAAGACATTTAGCATAGCGTATAGATGCAACTCGGCACGCTGGATTCCAAACTCCCTTTTGAAGTGTTGGCTACCAGGCGAGTCAGTGGAGTGTGATCTGGTTTCAGCCAATTAGCAATAAGAGACAAGGTCCTGAGCAGTTAAGTGTTTCATGTTGTGATTGGGGTCATGAATTGTTTAACAGCCCAGCATTTGCAATCTGAGAGAGCTGACAGATGCAACAATGCTGTGTCTGCCAGACGTGTACTAATTTGACCGTCTGCAATCAAGGGGCTCATATTATTGCTCTATCGATCTGAGTAAGGAGAGCAATGAGCATACACGCCTAGCTTGATTTGGCTCTTTCAGCCTGTCTGATGGGGAAGAGTCATAACTGCCAAGAAAGCGGAGTTAGACAGTGAAATAAATAAAAAAAGGATGCTGATGTATTATCATACAACAGGTGGCGAGGAAGCATGTCCTGTGCGGTTGAATGTAGGGTATAGCATGTGTGACGTTTATGGTTGACAAATTTAGCAAGAGTAAATGTTTCTAGTTGACAAATTTAAAGGCATGCTTTTATTATTCTATCTCATATCATGCTACATGTCTACGTTTACAACTTTGGTTTTTTTTTAACCCCCCCCCCTTTTTTTTTCTCCCCAATTCTATCCGTCCAATTACCCCACTCTTCCGAGCCATCCCGATCTCTGCTCCACCCCCTCTGCCGATCCGGAGAGGGCTGCAGACTACCACATGCTTCCTCCCATGCATGTGGAGTCAACAGCCATTTCTTTTCCCCTGACGGTGAGGAGTTTCACCACGGGGATGTAGCGCGTGGGAGGATCATGTTATTACCCCCGAACAGGCACCCCGACTGACCAGAGAAGGTGCTAGTGCAGCGACTAGGACACATACCCACATCTGGCTTCCCACCCATCAGACACGGCCAATTGTGTCTGCAGGGATGCCTGCAGACACACGGGGATTGGAACCGGCCATCCCTGTGTTGGTAGGCAACGGAATAGACCGCCATGCCACCCGGACGCCCTACATTTACAACTTTATCCTAGATCTATGTTTGCTGCACAAAAATTGCAGCTGCAATTAAGCTGGCAATGAACCACATTTGGAAGACTATCAGATCTGGTACAGTCATACAGTTGTTAATGGCTGCAAAAAAGGCAATACTGAAGGTGTGCCTGAAAACCTAATTGAACAAGAAATTCATGATATGCTATAGCATTTGCTCCACTGTTTCACGCTTCTTTGAAACAAGCAGTGTCATTAATTTACTTTTTTTTTGGAATTTTATTATTAGGCTTTAAATCATACTAAAACACGAATAACTTGCAGTATAGCACCAGAACAAAGGTGGAAAAGCAAAGGTGTGCAGAAACGGTTTGGGAAGAGAGGCACTGAGGTGGCCATAGATTGTGATCTCAATCTGGACACTGTCACTTGTACTTGTGAGAGGAAGATGATCGATTCATCTTTTCTTCGTTCCCTCCAGTTCTTCTAAATCTTGATGTACGACCTGTACTTCTGCTAGCAGGTGAACAGATTATGATTCACTTATTTTCTTTTTGGCCTTTCAATTACCCACACCTTTTATTCTACTATTGCAGGCATCAGTTTAGAGGTGTGTTGTGCTCACACTGTGGCTTCATTTGAATCTAATACAACTAGAGTGAGACTTTCAAGTGTCCTCCCTTTTTTTCTATTTGGATACATCATTGCTGCAAATATTGTTTGAATTGGACAGCATGGGTCCTCACAGTGACTTAATAGGACAAAGTCAGCTGGTAGCAGCGGATAAGAAACAATAGCATGCAGGTAAATTGTGTGTTTCTCTGACAGATTGAAAAAAAAAAGCATTATTAAACATAAAATACACAACATCTACTACTACTACTACTACTACTTTCAGCTGCTCCCATTAGGGGTCGTCACAGCAGCTCATCCGTTTCCATTTCTTCCTGTCCTCTGCATTTTCCTCTGACACACCAGCCGCCTCCATGTCCTCCCACATCACATCCATAAACCTCCTCTTTGGCCTTCCTCTTTTCCTCTTCCCTGGCAGCTCCATATTCAGCATCCTTCTCCCAATATACCCAACATCTCTCCTCCACACATGTCCAAGCCATCTCAATCTTGCCTCTCTTGCTTTGTCTCCAACCCGTCTAAGCTGAGCGGTCCCTCTAATATAATCATTTCTAATCCTGTCCTTCTCCATCACTCCCAATGAAAATCTTTGCATCTTCAACTCTGCCACCTCCAGCTCCACCTCGTGCTTTTTCATCAGTGCCACTGTCTCCAAACCATATAACATAGCTGGTCTCACAACCATCTTGTAAACCTTCCCTTTGATTTTTGCTGGTACCCTTCTGGCTGACACTCTTCTCCACTCATTCCACCCTGCCTGCACTCTCTTCTTCACCTCTCTTCTGCACTCCCCATAACTTTGGACAGTTGACCTCAAGTATTTAAATTCATACGCCTTTGTCACCTCTACTCTTTGCATCTTCACCATTCCACTGTCCCTCCTCTCATTCATGCATAGGTATTCCATCTTGTTCCTACTGACTTTCATTCCTCTTCTCTCCAGTGCATACCTCCACGTCTCCAGGCTCTCCTCAACCTGCACCCTACAGACCTGCACCCTACAGATCACAATGTCATCACCAAACATCATAGTCCACGGCGACTCCTGCCTGATCTTGTCCGTCAACCTGTCCATCACCATTGCAAACAAGAAAGGGCTCAGAGCCAACCCTTGATGTAATCCCTCCTCTACCTTGAACCCATCTGTCATTCCAACCACACACCTCACCACTGTCACACTGCCCTCATACATATCCTGCACCACTCCTACATACTTCTCTGCAACTCCTGACTTCCTCATACAATACCACACCTCCTCTCTCAGCACCCTTTGTACCTTTGTAGTTGTATGTCACCCTGTGTTCCTCCCTCTTCTTGAATTATGTATTCACTACAGCCATTTCCATCCTTTTCACATAATCCACCACCATCTGTCCTTCCACATTTCTCTAGTTGACACCATCCTACCCATCACCTCCTCATAACCAGTGTTCCCTTTACCAATGTACCCATTGAAGTCTGCTCCAATCACCACTCTCTCCTCCTTGGGTACACCCTTCACCACTTCATCCAACTCACTCCAGAATTCTCCTTTCTCTTCCACCTCACACTCAACTTGCGGGACATATGCGCTGATAACATTCATCAATACACCTTCAAAATACACAACATCATATTGAGTAAAATAATATAAAGAGGAAAAAAATTACACTTTTTTCTGTGCAGGGTATCAAACTTGCGAGAGTCAACCTAACTAGTGTGGAGACACAAATGATGTTTTGATCTGTGATAAAAGTTTTAAAACTTTTAAGACTTTTAAGACAAAGTACAGGTAAATACTTGCAGACCTATGCTTTTTAAATTATTATTTACTCAAGCTAAGCAAAACACGCAAACGATAGTCAGCACTTGTTTGCATTGCAACTGATGAAATGCCATTATTTGAGTTGCAAAATGTATCTTTATTTAAGTTATATAAATTTATCACTGGGCGGCATGGTGGTGCAGTGGTTTAGTCGCCTCACAACAAGAAGGTCCTGGGTTCGAGCCCCGGGGTAGTCCAACCTTGGGGGTCGTCCCGGGTCATTCTCTGTGTGGAGTTTGCATGTTCTCCCCGTGTCTGCGTGGGTTTCCTCCGGGGGCTCCGGTTTCCTCCCACAGTCCAAAGACATGTAGGTCAGGGGAATCGGCCATACTAAATTGTCCCTAGGTATGAATGTGTGTGTGTGTGAGATGGCCTGGCGGCGTGTTCAGGGTGTCTCCCCGCCTGCCGCCCAGTGACTGCTTGGATAGGCTCCAGCATCCCCGCGACCCTGAGAGCAGGATAAGCGGTTTGGATAATGGATGGATGGAAATTTAACACTTGAGTACAACAGCATTGAAAAGATATGGCCTGGAGAGAAAAAAAAAGAAGAAAAACCTGTAATTTTTACCCTCAAATTACATTTTTCAGTAATAAGGAAATCTTGGGTCACGTACATCATCAACCAACTATTTGATGAAGGCCATGGATTGTAATAGGAGCAAGAGCACCGTACCGTGTTGTGTTGTATGTGGTCTTGTATATGTGATGTTGTGTCACCTCCATTTATTCACTACTCATTGTTCTTTTTTTTTGTTGCACTTCTGCCTCTTCTATGTGATGTTGCCCGTAGGTATGGTGAGCTCGCTTTATATGTAAAGTGTTGATGCAATGTGTTGTGACGCGTGGGGTAATGTGATGTAATATACTCTGTGTGTGCTTTGTGCCCCCATATATGTACGTGTCAGTGCAACCTGAAGCAGAGTCCTTCAGTATCCTTAAACATACGCTGAAAACAATTACCCACAGCCTCAGTTGTGTGGAATAAAGTTCTATTCTATTTTATTCTATTCTATTCTATTCTGTTCTGGTCTGGTCTGTTCTGTTCTGGTCTATAAGGCGGCTTGAAAGAAATTTGTTTTTTTGACTTTTGCATTCAATTTGTCACATCGATTTCACCTCCCCTAAAGACAAATTTTTGATTGCATAAAACTACAAAACGTCGTGAGTGTACCACTGTTCAAAGACTCATCCTAGCACCAGACTTTCTCTCTATCGCCTTGAGCAAGTGAACCTTCACAATCCACACCAAGAAACAACAGCAGTGCTGCTGATCTTGTGCTCTTGGTCTACTCCTCTTCTTCAATGGCAAGAATCATATGGAGCCCCTCCCGGCTGCTTGCCTGGTAATGACAATTCAATATAGCAGTAATGGCACACCCTTTGCCTCTGATTCTTTAAGGGCTGTGCAAAATACAGAAGAGGCAGATTTGCCATTGAACCACTGGGCAAAAATTACAAGTGTATGTGAATGTGTGCCGGTATGTACGCGTGTGCGTGTTTGTGTTGTATTCCCGTGAAAACACTTACGGCAATTATCAATGCATTACACGGGGTAGCAGGGAGGGTCTCCTTCTTATAGTGTTGTGCCTCTCATTACCTGGGTTTGTGAGAAAAGCTCCTGTCGACTTAAAAACAGATAATTTGGTCACACTATTAACTTTGCAGCGTCAACACACTAAGGAGCATCAATCCCTGAATGTGCAGTGATGATCGTTTAATTTACTTCAGCTCTTACAAACTCAAGCCTCCTCTGCTCCTCTACACACAGACAAATTAAAGGCAAGGCTCACGGCATGTGAATTCATTATCAATGTCAAAGCCTGTCTTCGCCATGATACTGAACAAATTAAGAGTGGCGGAGCCTTCTAGTTAGCCATTCGGTACACAAGAAGAAAACAAAACAAACTGGTGACGTATTCCTGTTGCCTGGACACAGTTGAGCATTGCAATAGAGCGGAAATATTTGCACATCTTTTGGTTTTCAGAGGTTGTGTGCGTCGACTATATAAAAAGTAAGAAAACCCAACAGAGGGGCAATTCTGCGCTTGCTTTAACTCCGTTTTGCAGAAAATGGGCAGACGTGAGGTTTCGAAGCCGCCACCTCGGTTATTTTGAGAGAGCCGCTGTAAACAGAGAGGGAAGAATGAAGCTGAGGAAAACTGCGAGAGAAAATTTCCCCACTGGTTTGCTGACATAGAAATGAAAATGCTTGGAAAATGCCTAATCTGAGCGATAACATAAGAATAAAAAAATATTTACATCGCCCTTCAGAATAGGATACAGAGGGATTTGAAAAGGCAAATAGTAAAATGTTCCAAACAGTTTCAAAATGTCCACTAGGCTAATTAGTCATGATTAAAGTGTCAAAGGACAAAGAATGTGGGCGGATGGAGCTTTCAACAAGATTACATATACTAATTACACCGCCATACAGGCCATATATCCATGTTAAGTAATTAGAAGAACTTAAGAAATGATTTTCTGCTAGTACATAGAGATCATATAATATAGATGTGGTAACATAGAATATCATGTTGTAATAGCAGAACATGGCTGTTTAACAATCTTATACTAGAGGACTGGGAAATTATAGTATAGCATCTTTATGCATGCTCAATAGTAATGCTCAATGCAACTTTCTGTGATTTTCTCACCCGGATTATTGAGCATGCATAAAGACATTTAGAAAGAAGGCCATTTTTTTTTTTTGTCCTTGTATTGTTACAACGAATTTGTCTGCATTTAAACCATCCTATTGTATCGGAGCAGTGGGCAGCTGCAGCACCCGGGGACCAACTCCAGTTCTTCTTTCCATTGGCTTGGTCAGGGGCACAGACAGGAGTATTAACCATAACATGCATGTCTTTTTGATAGTGGGAGGAAACTGGAGCACCCAGAGGAAATCCATGCAGACACAGGGAGAACATGCAAACCCCACACAGAAAGGACCTGGGATAGCCTGGGGTTCGAACCCAGGACCTTCTTGCTGTGAGGCAACAGTCCTAACTGCTGGGCCACTCATTTTGGCGGGGATTGCTTTAAACTTGTACCTGAGTATGAGTGAATGTTGTGTAAAATGGCAGATTACAGGAACCACCCGAGATTCAGCCTCAGGTGCAGACAGAGCGGAATAACACCTAGAGCCTGCAAATGAACTCCTCGGTCAAGGGCCACCGAGCTAACGTGATCCCCCAGAAGGTACAGAGCCAGCTGTTGAACAAATGGGTGAGACATTTTTTTTTTAACATCAATGTTTTGAAACCCAAAGAAATCCAACAGAGACTCACGTTGGGTCTCGATGAGACCACTTTCCAACTTGTAATTGAGTTCACGGGGAAGGCTCATCTAGCACAACACATAAAGCCGAAAACCAGGCAGCAGAAGAAGTTCGACCTACTTGCTGCATACCAGAGACATCGGCACACAACGGACGGCACCCTCAACGGCAGACAGAGAGATGAATGCCAGACACATACCGATGATGTGGACAAGTGGGTGAAGAATCTGTCCGACAGACAACTCACCCAGGCGGAGAAAGACATCCTGCTAGTGGAACTGATCACAGCAAAGGAATCGGAGATCTGTAAAAATAACATCATGGACCTGGAAGCAGAGCAACTGCGGGCTAAAGTTTCAGCCTGCCTCAGCAACACGAAGGCTCCGCCATCCAACATCAGCGGAGACGAGAGGAAAGCACTCAAGACTCTCAGTAAAGACAATAACATCATCATCCTTCCGGCAGGCAAAGGCAGATGCGCCATTGTATTAAACCAGACAGACTATCATGAGAAGGTTATGACGTTATTTAGCAACATGAATACTTATGAGCCCCTGAAACGAGATCCAGGCAGTGATTACAAGAAAAAGGTGATAGTTTGTCTGAAGCTGTTAGAACAGGACAATGTTATTGACAGAATTTTGTACCATAGATTATACCCAGGGGAAGCTACACCTAGTCTGTATGGTTGACCTACGATACATAAACAGGATGTGTCATTATGGCCTATTGTTTGTATGATTAACTCAGTGACCTATAACATCTCTTAAGTTTCTGGCATCTATTCTTAACCCATCGGTAGGCAGTAATGAACATCACATTCAGAACACTATGGAGTTTGTGGATAAGGTGGAGGACATCATTATGGAGGGGGATGAAACAATAGTCTCTTATAATGTTACATCCCTCTTCCCGTGCATTCCTGTAGATGAAGTAGTGGAGGTAGTTGGTATGAAATTACAAAGCGACCCCACCCTTAGCAATAGGACCACCCTTAACACTGACCAAGTGTGTCTGCTCCAGAAGCTGTGTCTTCAGTCCACGTACTTCTAATACAGGGGGCAGTACTATAGGCAGAGGCATGGGTGTGCTATAGGTTCCCCCATCTCTCCTGTAGTGGCCAACTTGTATATGGAGGAAGTGGAAAAGAGGGCTCTATGGCCTATCCAGGTACACCACCTAGCCATTGGCTCAGATTTGCGGACGACACCTGGTTTAAAATTAAATCTCAGGACGTACCACATTTCGCTGACCACATTAACTCTGTGGACAACCACATCAAGTTCACCAGGTAGGATATGAAAAATGACAGGTTAGCCTTCTTAGACTGTGAAATTGTAATTGGTGATGGGGGGCATTTGATTGTTGATGTTTACCGTAAACCAACACATACTGATCAGTACTTAAGGTTTGACTCTCATCATCCACTGGAGCACAAACTAGGAGTCATCAGGATGCTGTACCACCAAGCTGACAACGTCCCCACCAACACAGCAGCCGGGGCAGGGGAGAAATCCCACATTAAACAGGCCCTGGTTAAGTGTGGTTATCTTACCTGGGCATTTGTCAAAGCCAGGAAGACGCTCAAACAGTGCAGCAGCTGAGGAGAAAAGAGGAGAAGGACAACAGCTGTTTAAGTGTAAACCAGTGGTGATTCTGTATGTGGCGGGAGTGTCAGAACAGTTTATTTTCCAAACACCACGTCTCAGTTGCTTTCAAACCCCAAAACATGCTGCGCCAGAGATTTGTCCACCCCAAGGATCAGGTCCCCCGGCACAAACAGAGCAATATAGTGTACGCTTTTAAGTGCCAGAAGGATTGCTGTGATTTGTACGTCAGGGAAATTAAACACACACTGGCCAAGGGGATGGCACAACACAGGAGAGCTACCTCTTCAGGCCAGTGGGCACTCTTTCAAGGATGAGGATGTGCACATCCTTTATAGGGAGGAACGCTGGTTTGAACGGGGAGTCAAAGAGGCCATCTGTGTGAAGAGGGAACGACCATCACTGAACCCGGTGGGGGGGGGGCTAAGAATACATCTGTCACCATCTTACAATGCTGTGATTGCAACTATTCCCCAGTCCTCTGATAATAGTACACATGGCCATTGTAACTTTAGTTAATAGATATGAAACTGATCGTTAGTGTTGGTCATTATACCACTGTATTGTTTATCAGGGTGGGGATACCTGCAGTCAGTTGAGACTGAAGAGGTCCCTTAGATGAGTGATGAAACGTTTCTGTCAATAAACAGTGTCCAGATTCAACCTTCTGTGATAGTGTATGGAGAGTACAAGGGTATAATAGTAGAGAGTGGCTCTGTCTTCCTCTTTCTTAGAGCCTTATCTAGTTTGTTGTTTATGATCAATTACAAAATGTATTCATGGAAAATTCCATCAACACATTTCATGCACTGTTTAAAAAAAAAAATCCGTCCAAATGAAAACGCAAAAACACATGCTACTTAACAGAGCGAATGTGCTGTCAAACCAATAGGGAGCGATATAACCCTAATCCTAAAGCCATGTTGGCCAATCAGCAGCTTGGGAAAAAAAAATCCAACAACTTGCCACCAAACAGCCATGCCACAATATTTAAACCAGCAACTGGTGCGATGTTTTGTAACAATGATGTCGGTTTTTATTGCAACTATTTCATTGTCACGATTTCAGTATGGCTTACACCCAGTATGACCCCTGACATCAAACTCCAAAGGGTTCCCTTCCTGGTGGAACCGTGACCATGCAGATATTCCAGAGCCTTCCAAGAGCTCCCAGCAAACCGTTGCTTCACCCACAACCCCTCCTGCAAAGCAATGCCAGCTCACTACACCTTCAACGTTTGTTTATTTGCTGTTTACCATTTCCAAATTCTCAAAGTGCTACCTCAATTACTGAGGGGAGGAATTGGGTTTAATGGATTATTTGTTGTGCACATTTCTCCAGTGTTTTTCTGCATTTACTGGGTATTGCTAAACACCATCAAACCTTGCATGCCAAATGACCTTTCGCATCAGGGGTCTAATCAGCACTCTCTCTCGCTCGCTCGCTCGCTCTCTCTCTCTCTCTCTTACACTCTTTCTCTGCAAATTATAATTTTGAACTAAGCTGTAGTTTAGATCTATTTAGTGGTGGTTTAAAGTCAGTTAGCTGCTCAGAGCAACAGAGGGATTTGGCAGAACTCGGGGAAATCGTTTCAGTGGTGGGGAAACACATTGTTGTTGTTGGTTGTTTGTCCTTAGAGGTTCAATCCCTTACTCTCCTCCTCATTCCGTCTCTTCCTCTCTAATGCATACTCTTTCTATACTCCGTTGCACGTCTGTGCTAGCTTGGATGTGGGTTGTTGAGGGATTTAGGGTGCAGTCCACGGACGCTTACAAAAAAACCGCCGTCCCCCTGGGAGTTGCAGTTCCCTGATGGCAAGCGCAGAAACGAATACTCCAAGAAAAAAATGTAAAAAGAAACCCCCCAAAAAAGCTCAAAACTGTGCTTTCAGCTGCATTATCCCACAATGCTAATGTAACATTGATAAACGAATATAACGCCGACTAAATGTCCAATGTGATGAATTACCCATCTCAACCGAGGTTCAGGTCTCTCTGTAAGTCGATTTTCATAACGTGCTGAAACAAATAGAAACCAATTGCTGCTTGGGAGGTGGGAACATCTCATTCAGAATATCTAAAAGAATATAGTATGCTTTAGAAATAGTCGAGAGTAAGGTAAGTATATGCCATTTGTAGAAAAACGCCACCTTAGGCAAGACTAAGTGCATAGCGGGCCAGCTCTGAAGAGCTCAGAGTCATGTTTATTGGCCATGTAGGTTTGCACATACATGGAATTTGACTCCAGTTTCATGGCTCTCTTAGTGTACTTATCATAGAATAACAACACTACAACAAACCAATCTTCAGATATATACATACACAAGGATTGACTTATGCAGGCGAAATAAGAGGTGATAAAGTGCAATGGTGCAGAGAATATATCAGAGATCCTGAGATAAATGTTAGTAGGTTACTTACATACATGCCTGAGGTAGATGGACATGACAGAGCATACCAGTATATGTACAATGTACAGTACAGTATATACAAAATGGTTGGATTTATTTGACAGTGTTTAAGTGTTCATTTGAATGACAGCCTGCGGAAAGAAACTTTTGTATTAGGTTGTTTTGGGGTACAGTGCTCTGTAGCACCTGCCAGAGGAGAGGAGTTGGAACAGGTTGTGACCAGGGTGCGATGGGTCTGCAGTGATGTTGCCTGCCCGTTTGCTGACTCTGAAGGTATATAATTCCTGAACGGAGGGCAGATTGGCACCAATGATTTTCTCTGCAGACCCAAGTGTCCGTTTTAGTCTGTCCCTGTCCTGTTTGGTGGCTGATCCAAACCAGACAGTGATAGATGTGCAGAAGACAGACTGGATTATTGCAGCGTAGAACTGAATCAGCAGCTCCTCAGGCAGGTTGAACTTCTTGAGCTGGCGGAGAAAGTGCATCCTCTGCTGGGCCTTTTTGATGATTGTGTCTATGTTAGATGCCCACCTTAGGTCCACCTTAGGTCCTGGGAGATTGTTGAACCCAGAAATCTTTAGGTTTTCACCACAGACATCGTGCTGTTGAGTATGGTGGTGGGGAGGCAGTGTTGGGGGGGGCTCCTCCTGAAGTCCACTGTCATCTCCACTGTTTTGAGCATGTTCGAAATCAGAGATGTAATGCAAATAATGAGGAAAATTTTTAAATCTGGCACAGACACACTGAAAATACTAATCAAAGTGCCTTATTTAGCATTTTTTTTGGCTCACTACAGGCTCCCAAGCAGGTCATATGCAGCAGCAGAAGCCAATAAAACAGCTGTGTTTTGGTCGCTCAGCCCTCCTGTGTTGACAGTCCAGAATCGAGGCGAGGTGAGAGAAGCAGTTTCAATGCAGTCAGATGCACAAATGAACACTTTTGGTGTGCACATGAGACACATGAGAAAACTGCCATTCTTCAAAGCGCATGCGTCAAATGCTCCCAATGCGCCTCTGCCTTAAAGCTCACTGGCTACCAATGCAGTGAGGCCAGTATAGCAGTACTGTAATTCCTTTTCTTGTCTCTCTCAAAAGAAGCTCTGATAAAGGCCAAACCTTCCACCTGTGAAAAGGAAACAGCAACGCTTTCTTGCTCAGGGCAGCTGTTTACTGTTGAAGTCCAGGTTCAACGCCACATTGATGTTGATGAGGCGAAGTTGCTCTGCTGTGGGTGGGAATACGGCAGAGGGTTGTTCTTAACCTGGCAGATGATATCGATACCGCCGCACCGAGCTGCAGTGTTGTGCTGCTTCAGTCTGCACTGAATGAACCCTGACAAGACTTGAGAGCATGGGTAAGCCAGGAAGAGCAGGGTGATCCAGCAGCAGCACTCGGTGGACTGCACCTCACAAGCAGCTCAGCTTCTCCCGTGCCACCGCAACTGGACATTCAGACATATTTCTGTCCTTTTGGAGAGAAACTTGTATACTTTTTATGTCCTCGCTCTCTTCTCTCCTCTTTTCTTCTCTCTTCTCTTCTTCTCTCACCTCTCTTTTCGTCTTGTCTTCTCATCTCTTCTCCTCTTTTCGTCTCTTCTCCTTTTCTTTTCTTCTTTTCTTTTCTTCTCTTCTCGTCCCCTGTGTAAAGTCTGTGTTGCAGTGATGCAACCTCTCCAAAGTGGTTACCACAAATAGAGGGAAACGGGGTGGGCAAGAATACCGAAGATTCCTGGGATGACGTAGGAGTTCCCTTGCATTAGTTTTCATATCCTCAATCCCAATTTGATTCTCCCTTACAGCTTTATGAGATGGTGGGAACTTAAATCACCTTTTAATCTGCTTGGGTCTTTCTGGAGCTGCCAGGTTGGCATTGCAAATCATCTCTGTGTGGTGCAGGTGTGCTCCGATTTGAATTGACACTCCCACGATAAGGGCTTCCATGAAACGGCATGGGAAATTTGTTACCATGCACTGCCTTTCTGTGCCGAACCTCCTCCTGCGTGGACCCCTATAATGGGTATTTAATGAGTCCTCAAATCAACAATGGGGAGGAAGAGGCGTGTGCATATATAGGTTCACTGCGTTACATTTGGGGCACTGATCTCAGAAAGACATGGTTGATTTGTCATGTGTTTATTGGCTTTGTGAATCAGCAGGAAGTACAGAGAGTGAGAGGGAGTCAGAAAAATAGAGTGAGAAATAAAGGAGATCAAAGACACTGCCGTCATCATCCCACTACCAGAGCTCTGTTTGCTTTGGTAGAATAACCCCAGACATAAATAAAGTCATGTGGGTGGTGGTACGGCTGCTTTGAAGGGTTCAATCTTCTGGGCAAGTCGTACATGCCCTGTGGCTCAGACTGAATAACATTTAGCATGAAGGATCGCTGAATCCTTGTATCAAGAGAAAGCATGCCTTATCTGAAATAGTCTCCATTTGTGATTAATGAAATTAGCCTATTTTGGATTGCAGAAATCCAATTTGCTTCCTATGATCTTAACCTAATAATGGACTGGTTATATACTGTGCATGTAATGCTTTCCATTGGTCACAGTAAGCTCGAACAATCCCCTTGTTTCTGCTGAGGCAAAATGTAAAAAGCTATTGGGAAGGGAGTAAACGTCAAACCAATTAGTGAATAAGACAACATTACTGGACACTGGCAAAATCACAAGGTGTAAAAAGCATGAACTTCCCTGGAGTCTAAGGCTAAACCTCATTGAAAAATCAAATTAAATTTGTATAATTCATGCTATCCACTCGTTTGAATATGAATGGGTTTGCGGCAAGTGTGTATTTGTTTGTTTGTTTGTGTGCTCGCACGAATGGACACAGCAAAGAGAGGAAGAGAGGCAGTTACAATGGGAGAGAAAGCAGCTATCTTAGCTATTCCCTCAATTTTTTCCCCAGAGCATAGATGTCCTAATTACACTTATGCCAGAAACACACTTGCTCAAGGGGCTGTGCTCAGGAGGGATCCACCAGGAACAAAGGGAGTCCCTTCCAAGTAGCACCCCGTACCCAGAGACATGTTAATGTATCTTAGAGATCATACGGCCACCGAAATGTGAAAATAACACCATTCTGGAGCTGCTGATAAATTTTTAACTCAGAACAACTCAGCTGTGATAACCAAATGCTGTTGGCGTCCATGCTCACTGGTTAAGAACGCTCAGGGTCGGCTAGTAATTAAAAGGTTGCTGGCTTGATCCCCAGCTCCTCAAGAGAGCATTTTGAAGTGTGCTTGAGTAAGACACTGAACCCCTAACTGCTCCTGATGAGCAGGTTGGCGCCTTGCATGGTAGCCCTGCCATCAGTGTGTGAATGGGTGAATGTGAGGCATACATTATAAAAGCATTTTGAGTGGTTGGTAGACTAGAAAAGTGCTTATAATATGATTATATTAGAGGGACAGCTCAGGTTGGACGGTTTGGAGACAAAGCAAGAGAGGCAAGATTGAGATGGCTTTGATGTGTGTGGAGGAGAGATGCTGGGTATATTGGGAGAAGGATGCTGAATATGGAGCTGCCAGGCAAGAGGAAAAGAGGAAGGCCAAAGAGGAGGTTTATGGATGTGATGAGGGAGGACATGCAGGTGGCTGGTGTGACAGAGGAAGATGCAGAAGACAGGAAGAAATGGAAATGGATGAGCCGCTGTGGCGACCCCTAATGGGAGCAGCTGAAAGTAGTAGTAGTAGTAGTGTAATTAGATTATAGTTACATTGTCAAGGATTACTTGATTACATTTTGATTTTGTATTTAAAATGACAATTTTAAAATTATGAAACTTTTTTCATGATAACCAATGCTCTATTAACTCATGAAAAACGTGTCTGATATACAGGGTTTCTTAGACAAGTGCTCTACTTTGTGGTAGTGATGGGCAAAGCAGTTCTTTTCAGTGTACTGAATCGTTAGAATCAGTTCACTGAAAAGATTTGTTCAAAAGATTCGTTCACTGAATTATTCAGTGCTTGACTGGCGCTCTGTCTGCATATTCCCACTCACTCACTGAACTGAAACATGGCTGAATGTTCGGTTCAGCTCGCTAACCAATGAACAGAGAACAGTCGTTCATAAAGGATAAGCCAGTGAGCTGAGAATTTAGCTGGATAAAGATACCGTTTGCAAACCTTAAGCTACCGTATCAAAGTCCTACCCTATTATGTACAGCATGTATCTTTTCTCGGCACCTAATTATCAATTAGAATATTTGGTACTACTTCCTACTTCGAGACTTCAACACATGAGATGGAGGGAAGGAAGAGGGGTGGGTTTGAGTCTATCACCTGTAGTTTGTGCCAGTACTTGTTTTGTAAGGGTAATTTGATTTGACCAACTGTAAATGCTGAATATGCAAAATGCATTTTATTTGCATCAAAATTGTTTTGAGATGTTCAGAGAAAAAAGAATATTGGTGGAACTGATGTTTTTGTGGCTGCATCCATTTTTTAGCATAAGGTGCAATAGTTTCAATGTTTGATTTTGAAGTAATCCAAAAGTATTCAGATTAGATAACATTTTTTGTAATCCAATGGATTACATTACGAATTACAAAAAAATGCCATGTAATTTGTATTCAGTAACTGACTACATTTCAAAGTAGCATGACCCAACCCTGTGAGTACTATATGTTCTTTCTCCACAATTTGAAAAGAATCTCCATCAGAAATGGGACGATGGCGGCGCAAATTCACATTTGCAGCCGTCTCACCCAGTACCAGTGTGTGGGAAGATGGTGGCACGAATTCATGTTTGCGGTGGCCTCACCCAGTACAGTCCTTGCAGTGTCTTTGTCCATGTCTGCGTCTAAGTTTGTCTTTGTTTGATGGCTGGGAGAACTTGTGCTGAATCAGCTGATAGAGCTTTGTCTGTTGTATCCTGTGCGCCCAAGGACCATGGCCCTGCCCGGAGCTGTGCCCGAAGAGGAAACACTGAGGCCGGTCTGACAGGATGTGGAAGCGGGGCAGGCTAAGCTAACTGCTAGCCCATGCAGACCGGCAGTTCCGACAGTCATCCTGGCTGGCGTTCATTCTCTTGGGCAGTGATTTTTTTTTTTTTTTTGTGGTTTAGTTTGGATATATGTGTTAGTTTGGATATATAGTATGTATTAGTTTGGATATATGTGTTCTTGTAGGTCTTGTAGTTTTTGGATATGTGTGTTTGTCTTTGTGTTGCACTGCTGTGGACTGGGGGAAACTGTTTTTTGTCATTTCATGTGTGCAAGTGCATGAAATGAAACGACAAAGTGTTCCTGATTCCTGAAACGTCTACGTGGTAGTGAGGTGTGGTTTAGTGTCAGCTGGAAGTGGAGAGGGGGAGCAGTGGTTCACGAGAGAGCAAATAGCCTCAGGTGCACCCAATTAACAGGCTCTGCTTATATACCACAGTGAAGCCGGGTGCTGGACTGACACTGACGAGGACACGGGACAAGAGAGAGACAGGAAGGGAGTCACAGGCCTCACTGAACGCTCTGAAAGAAGAGAGCAAGGCATCGGCTCCAGCACCAGAGCCGTACCAGCCCATACGGAGCAGAGATGGAGAGAGACAGAGCGAAAGGCATTAAATAAAACCCTGTGTTACCTACCACCTATCCTCCTTTCAATCCAAACCCTTCCCATGACAAAAAAGTCATTGAAAAACATCTCTAAGGGGTGATACAGTATATCAATTATTTAGTCTGACTGTGTGCCGTGTTCACTGAGCTCACGCTGGAAGGGCAGGTAGCTCCACTGGTTTTTGTGACCCTCACAGATATAAGCAGGAGGAACATATTTTAATTAATAGCCCTACAGCCATTCATCTGGAGGTTCTGTAAGTAGCCTTTTCTGAACGACAAATGCATGAGAATGAACATGCATGCCCTCACACGTGTACAAATATATGATAATATCCTACATATCGTCTGGAAAGCCTTATCATATTCTTTGGATATGCTTTTTGAATATCTGAAACGTTTTTATCATTTTTAGTTTTTTTTTTTTTCAGGGCCACTTGGTAATGAATTTAGGAAGAGCTGTGCGTATAAAAAACAGTTGATTTGCAGTCATAGGGGAATTTGTATGCAAAATACCTTCCATTTTGTCCAAGTACTTGAATATATGAAGAAGTGCGTGGATCTTGATTCAAGAAAGGAGTATTGCGGTCCCATTGTTGCTTCTCAAGGTTGCTTAACTACCTTTATTTCAAGTAAACCGGACTGATGCACAATGTCTTGCTCTCACTTGGGAAAGGTTCTTATCTTGGTAAAATTCAACAGGACCGCCCAAACCAATTCAGAATTTGGTGAAACACAAAACCAACAGAAAAAGCAGGGAGTTGTACTTTCCCTGTAACTGAATTTGTGACAGCTAGAGGACCAAGGACGTGCACAAGGCTGGGCTAACAACAGCCCATTTGCCCAGTTTGTGTGAGCTGCCCCTCTGGAGGACAGATAATAATGATAATAATAATAATTGTTTATTTTTGCTATTGTGGCTGCATAAATGGCCCATAATTGCTAAAGTTAGACCAAATTAAATCACCATAACAGCCAAACTTTATTACTTTTTGATGGACATGCATCCGTGGGACACAGAGACGGGGAGGCCCAGAGCCGTAAAAATAAATAAATAAATAAATAAAATACTTGACACAAAGTGATGCTGTATGCACCCTGTCTGTAGCATCCACACTTGGTTTTGTTGACACTGTGAGGGCTCCCGGTGAGTCTTTTTGAAGTTGTGGAAAATTATTAACGATGAATGGGCGGCATGGTGATGCAGTGGTTAGCATGGTCACCTCACAGCAAGAAGGTCCTGGGTTCGAGCCCCGGGGTAGTCCAACCTTGGTGGGTCATCCTGGATCGTCCTCTGTGTGGAGTTTGCATGTTCTCCCCGTGTCTGCATGGGTTTTCTCCGGGGGCTCCGGTTTCCTCCCACAGTCCAAAGACATGTAGGTCAGGTGAACTGGCCGTACTAAATTGTCCCTAGGTAGGAATGGGAATGTGTGTGTGTGTGGGTGTGTGTCGGCCCTGTGATGGCCTGGCGGCCTGTCCAGGGTGTCTCCCCGCCTGCCGCCCAGTGACTGCTGGAATAGGCTCCAGCATCCCCGCGACCCTGAGAGCAGGATAAGCGGTTCAGATAATGGATGGATGGTGTAACCAGTGGGATTCCCTGTGAATAAAAAATCTGCTCATATGCTTCCAAATAATGTGCAGCTTGTCACGTTTGCATCACATCGCGCAATGTTGCGCTTGCGATATGAATCAGCTTCTTTCATATGGCTAGCTAATGTGGACGTGGGCTTCTCTGTGAAAGAAGCAGAGACCCTGGGTTTCTGTCTTTCCAATAGAACACATAATGACCTTGTAAGAGCACTCAGGGTTTATGTGAAACGTCATTTTACACAAAGCGAGCTTGATGAATGTTTTTTTTTCTCCAGATAGTAAAATGTTCCTGAAGGATAACTTCTTGCCTGCTTTCACCTACAATTATACAGTTATTCTTTCAAAAAAATTTTGAGTTATGATCTTGTTCATATAGGAGAACCGAATGTTTTTGTTTTTACAAGGCTAATTTCAGTTGTGAAACTTTGAGGAGGATGTGCAGTCATTTGAAATACGAAATGGTTCACAATTGTGTGGGTTGCGTGGAGGTTTTCGTACGGCCACAAATAAGGTTTGTGGGCTGGATAGTTGGAGATGATAGGAAAGCACACACAGAAGCTCTTCATAATTTGTCATACACAAGTCATATGAATAGGCCTTGTTGTTTATAGCCTTGCTGTGGTTGGAGCTAATGTGTTGATACCCCCAGACTTCAACAGATGCGATAAGTTCCCTTTGTCTAGATTGTATGCACGTCTGTGAGGTGTCTTTGTGGCAAATGCTTTGTTGAAGCGCTATAGAAATAAAATTCAGTTCAACTCAATTCAATTTATTGTCATTAAAAACAATGTGCAGGCACATGTTAAAAATGAAATGAGGGTTGTGGCTTCACCAAACAGTGCAAGACAGACACCGACAAACACAATATAAGATATTCACGCATGAAGACCAAAAGCTAAAAATAAGTTTAAAAAAAAAAAGAGCTGGACTACAAAATATTTAAAAATATCTACAGACATTCAGTGGGTAGCCAGGTTCAGGTGGGCAACAGTTTGTGGAAAGAAGCTGTTTTTGAGCCTGATAGTGCAGGCTCTGAGGCTCCTGTAGCGCCTCCCAGAGCGCAGGGGGGAGAACAGTCCATGGTTGGGGTGGGTGGGATCTCTGCTGATGCTCAGACCCCTTCGAAGGCAGCGTTTGTGATAATTGTCTTTTATGGCTGGGAGCTGGGCACCGGTGATATGCTGGGCCGCCTTGACAATCCGCTGCAGAGCTTTCTGGTCTACTGAGGTGCAAATGGAGTTGGACTGAATAGAATGATAGCATTTTGCCTGGCACCGTCATTATATTATTGTCTGAACATTTCTTAGACAGAAATCCAAACATTCCATGGTATTCATTCAAGAGTATATGAGTACAATCAAATACTTGGTTTTGGATGATACAGTGAAGTGTATTAAATTTGCAACGACTCGAATTTGCAAAATCTACTTTTAAATGTTTACTTTGCATGACGTATACAATATCAAATCACAATCATATGAATTCAAAGAGTTTATGTTTGAAGTTTGAATGTTGTGGTTTTCACTCTTTTGGTTTTAAAAATGTTTCCTCAAAGTTTGAATGCTTTCATAACTGCTGCTGTCTGTAACAAGTAATTAAACGAAGGCTCACTGTGCCATGTTGTAACGATGTGATCAGGTACACTCTACAATCAGATTCATAGATGGCAGTGTCAAGCTCAAGAAGCAAAATCGTATTGCTGCTTAAACTACTTTACAAGAAACAATATGTAGTTAAAAATAATGTGTCAAGTTACACTAATAGTGTGCAGTTTTTTAATTTTACTAATCTTTAAAATGTAAAACAATTTACAAATTTAAAATTGATTTGTGGTTGGTTAAATGACCATATTTTACACCATTCAGGTACATGCTGATGGGTGCCATCTTAAATCGGGGTGGGGCGGTTGCCCTTTTTTCAGGTTAGAGCAACAGCAACAGCCCCTCAGATTATCTGTGCACTTCCCTGTAGAGGATTGTGGCGCGTGGCCCCTCCGGGTTTGCAGGTACCAAGGCTGGTACTCTTTGATCAAGAGGTCCCTGTTTATAGGCTTCGTGATGGCGAGGAGCCATCAGTTCGGTCTCAATAATTCAGACAGATACTCCCCGCAGTACACCAACACACCACAGCACATCAATACGCGCATATCCACAACAGCACGGAGACACACATACCCAATCACTAACACGCCAGCCTCTCTGCAGGCTCCATTATTTTTGTCAGTCTCCCCGGTGTTCATGTGGCGAGGAATCACCACGGCGGTCACCTGCATTCGATCAAGCGGCCCAGTTTTGCATTGCAGATATAGAATAAGATCTCCTGTCGAGTGTCCCGGCTCCTGATGGCAGGAACCAGACAATCTATTTGCATCAGTGTGAAGTGGGGTGGGGGTGTCAATTTTCCCTGTGTAGAGGAACAAACTATCAACAAAGCAATCACTGAACTTTGGGATTTGTGAGGAGAGTGAAAACACAGTATAGATGCTCTAAAACAGCTCCAGGGCTCTGTGGTACTCGGTCACTTGTGCCGCATAGGGCAATTCTACTCTGTGGTGAAGATTTGGGAGGATGCTTCACGTACTTCTGCATTCAGCACTGTCCTCGTGTCTGGTTTTCTTTCCATGCTTTGTTTCGATCTCACCAAGTTTAGTCATTAATTGCATTCATTAAGCATTTTCAATTCTAAATTTGTTACTGCGCTGTCTAACTCAACCACCCGATGCCTTTTGTACCCCTGTCCGTCCTGGAAGATGGACCATTCCTCCTATGCTTTTCCTGAGTTGTCTTTCTCTTTTCTGAGTAGGTTTTTTTCTGTGTGTGTGTGTGTGTGTGTGTGTGTGTGTGTGTGAGAACATAGTATGAGTGTAAAATAGTGGGTGGGTGTATCCAGAGTATCATCTATCATACTGTAAGGGTAGGGTCAGTGCAGTGCAGGGCAGTTCGGAGTTCGGGGTATCTTGGTTTTCCCACTTGTGCTTATGTCCTTATGCTAAAAAGAGTAGAGCTTAATGCAGGAGGTGAATATAGTGTATGGACTCTCACACAGTGAGCGTAAAAAAACAGCACGGTGTTCAATCCTACGTTGAATGGCGCGTGCAGTCAGAGCTCAGGTAAACACACATTTTCGTTCTCAATGGATAAGGATAGCTTGAAATGTTTACCCTTAGTAGGGATGTTCATTCCCCATTCTTCTACAATGCAAGTCGCTATATGTATGTAGAAATAAGTTGAAGGCGGTAGGTTATCAATACTGTAGAGTCTACAGTCTCATTACTGTTGAGGGTGACTGGGGACATTTCAAAAGGGAAAGGAATATTGGCTATGATGCATTGAGACATTTGACAGATAAACAGGCTAATGATGACATATTTATAATGCATAAATCCGTTTTAAAACTGACAGTGTATTATAAAGGTGGTTATGAAGTGTTGTGAGGGCGTATACATGGTTATAATGAATCTTAGAATGACTTATAGCTACACTTGTAGGGCGTTATAGATACTTATAGGGCGTTATAGATGCAAGCTTCATAGAAAGTGTTACCGAATATCTTGCAAACCGAGTGACGTTTTGGTCATCATGGCTACAGCATTGTGAAAAAAGGCTGCAACATGGATATTAGGATGCATCATATAACTTAATCAACACTCAGTTTTAAGAAAGGGGTTCCCGTGCTTTTTCATGTTGGGACCCACCTGAGGAGACGCTATTTGGCCCTGGACCCACCAAATATTTTGTGCAGTAAAAAAAGCGATGCAGTATTCCCATCTCCAGACTGTACTCGCGGCCTAATAATGCTCAAATGATACAGACAAGGCACGTCACCATCAAATATTATTTTAGTGATATTTTGGAATACAAAAATCATTATTCGCATTGACTTTTTTTTTCATTTAAATTCTGTCCCAAAACAAAATGTGTTTATCGTGGACATCCCGAGACCCACCTCTGCGGCCCACTCATGGGTCGTGACCCACAGTTTGAAAACCGCTGGTTTATGAAAAATATTCCATCAGTGTAGACAATTCCTTTAAACTACAGCTAGATGCACTTTACTATTGCCGTTTTTGTGCGAATCAAGCTAGAGGGCAGTTTTTCTTATTTTCTCTTATGCAAGTCCACGGCTTTGAAGAAAACTTCTCAGGCAGTCCACAAGTTGGTAACTGCTCATAAAAGCTTTAACATTCAATTTTTTCTCCTTTTTTATTATGTGACTGGGTATTTTGGTGCTGCCAGTTGTACTGGGTTGTGCCTTTCATCTAGTCTGCAACCGCTACACCAGGAACGGCTGCACAACCCTCCTGGGTCTTATTGCCTTAATAACTCCACTGCTCAAGTCTCGCAGCTAATTTTTATGATGTAGTTCTTTTTTATTATCATTAATCAATGGAACAATAACAACAATAATTCAATATCCGCAAACCAACAAACAAATGATAGGTGAAAAGCAGGGCTCATAAAGGATTGTCACTTGAGAATAGGCAGGTATGAAAATGGGTTCGTACGGTAATTTTTACAACCGTTCTCTTTATCCGGTGGATTTATGTAACACAACACCACCCATGAGTCATTTTGACTGAGAATTTGCATTACGGTGACAAAAAGAGTTAGTGGTATTAATTCATCAACTGTTCTAGATGCTGAAAATCCCATTAGTTTCCCAGATGCAAATGTCAAGTCAATTTCTTAGACCGTAAATTCTCATAATGAAAATCCATGTTTGATATTATTCCTAAATGCTAACTCTTGCAAAGCGACACTTTTGCTTGGCTGGTTTATTTTTTGAAAAGAGACCCCTGTATCGTCAAATGAATGTCACAACATATCCCTCTTCGTTTGGGTGAATTTAATGAAACTATTTTCATGGATATGTATTCTTATATTTTTTTGTTTTTTTTTTGTTTTATGAGTTGAATTTAATTCAGCTTGGTGCAGCTAACGTTTTTTTTAGCACTCTTACTGAAAATGAGATTCACATTTTAATTTACAGGTCTTTTTTAGCTCTAACTAGATTATAATATTTTGAGTGTATTACCCAGTAAACATGCCTCTTTGGGGCCCATGTGGGGCCACTGCGGGCAGGAACAGAGGGCCCACCGGGGGCAGCCCACTGTGGGCCCCGTTACCAGCATGAAATGCGGGGCAACGTGTGGGCCCCACACTAAAGGCCCCTTGTGGGGCCCCAGTGGGCAGCCCACACTCAGCCCAGAGTGTGGGCTGAGTGTGGGCTGACCACACTAAGCAGAGTGGGCCCTCAGCATGCCCATAGCATGCCCACACTTTGGGCTGGGAGCAGTGGTCCCACACGGGCCCATAGTGCCCCATGTGTACCTGGTATGCTAGTGACATTTTATTGACAGCCAGCTCAAACAAAAAAATGAAGAAAATATAAATGACAGAAGAAAGAATTTATTGAAAATTGGAAACAATTGGAATTGAAAAACAAAACTATATACCAAATTAAATGCTTTTATAAAACAGAACAACAAACATAAAACCACATTTGAACACAATAAGAACATTAAATCTAAAAAAACCCAAACATTAAATCTATTTATTTTTTGCTCCTTCAGCTCTCCTTCCTCCGTCTCTATCCCTGGCATTTCTGAGCCACATTTTGATGGCAGCTTCCACCTCGGATGCTGTGGCCCGGCTGCTTTTTGTCACAGCATCTGAAGAAAACAACAATTGAAATGTAAGTGCACAGTATGAGTTAGCCACAGGTGGAGCATTTAATCTAGCCTGGGATACCATTCACCTGTGGGGGTAGAGGCAAATCTCGAACAAAGATGTCTCAAAACCTGGGCAAGTAAAGCCAAAATTATCTGTATGTGACCGTGTTTTTTTATTTAGGTAAACTGACACTTTGATTGTTCCGTGGACTCAGGCGGGGAAAAATTCAAGTTAAACTACCCAAATCCAACTTCTTGGAGTATTTAAAATAATGAGGATTGGCACCACCTCATGACCAAGCCCAAACTGAACCAGGGCTATAGGCTATATTTACTTGTGTACTGCTAGAGTGATGGAGTGTGTCAAGTTTATTACTGCACAACATGTCAGATGTATTGCAGACTATATGAGACTACAATAAGCTGCTGTGTGTGTATGTTCGCTAAATTTCTGATGGTTCAAAATTATTAAAATTGTAAAGTTATGAGTAATAGTTAATCTGTAATTAAGTTGGTTAAAAAAACAGCATGAGCTGCTCTATGGGAACATTTAAGGGACAAAAAATTAACAAAAAAAACTGTTCTTTCTCTTAACTATAATATGAAACAGCTGTGACAAACGAAAAAGTTGAGACGGTACTTGTCTTGTTGGATGGGCAGTTTTAGTTAAGTATGGGATGGACCGGTTATACCTTGGACAACTTGTTTACATTTTACTGTCATTTTTGTAGAGGTCTGACTATATGCAGCATTGGGCATGGGCGGTAAATAAAAAGTTTGAGTACCGCTTACCCTAAAGCAGTTGTAGTCTTAAAACGTTTTAACTGTACTGTCAACAGTGGGTTGACCTCAAAGGTCAAAACTGCTGTGGGCCCCGCATGGGCTAACCCACAGAGGGCCCATGTGGGCTTACTGTGGGCAAGACCACAGTGTGTTGCCCACAGAAAACCCCCATGGGGGCCTCAAAGGGCAAAACTACTGTGGGCCCTGCATGGGCTAACCACATGGGGCCCATGTGGGATTAGTGCAGGTTTGCCCCCTGCCCACATTGCCCCACAGTAAACCCACACATACCCACAGTGGGCCCGCATGGGCATGTTTGCTGGGTATAAGTAAGCTACGTAAAATGCGTTTCTGTATCACAGTTGTGCAGACACACACTTGTTGTAATTGACTGCCTTTATCGAGGGCCAAATTTGTTAGTATAATGTGATTGTCGCATGCCAGTTCTTTATTGTGTACCGTGATCTGGGATAGTCACACCACAACAGAATGGATGGATGTGAAAAATCATAAACGGCAATCCTGAAATTACAAAAACAGAAACGCAAAACATAAAAAAAGTTATTTGAAAACTGAAATATCTACAAGTTGAAAATAATTAGGGGCAACATGGATGTCCGTGGCAACCAAGCAAGTGGTTTTGCTTGAGCGACCTGTCTCCTGGGGAGATCAGATGGAGGAGGCGCGAGAAAGGAAGAGAGCCAGGTATGCTGATCTGGTAGGTGAGTGTCGGAGGAACGGGTGGAAGGCCCACTGTGAGCCAGTTGAACTGGGCTGCAGGGGCTTTGCAGACCAGTCTCTACACCGGGTCAAGTCAATTTTATTTGTGTAGCCCAATATCACAAATTACAAATTTGCCTCAGAGGGCTTTACAACAACACAACATCCTGTCCTTAGACCCTCGTATCTGATAAGGAACAACTCTCTAAAAAAAAAACAACCTTTAACGGGGAGAAAAAATAGGGGGGAACCTCAGGGAGAGCAACAGAGGAGGGATGTTGTGTTGACACAATTTACAGAATACAACACTGAAAGAGGATAAACAGAATTACAATGGAATTATAAAATATATGAATAATATGATGAGGAGGATGCCAAGCAGTGTCCAGACGGCACCGGAACAGCCCAGGACCCAAGCCACGCGACCACCATCACCATGTAGACAAAAAAACAAAACAAAAACAAAAAAAAAGCAAACAAAAAAAACACATTAGTCACATGTCTGAGTGAGAGAAGGATACAACATTGAAAAAGGATAACAAAATTATATGGCTTTATAAGATATAAAAGAAAATAATGAGGGGGATGCCAAGCAGTGTCCAGGTGGCAACCGTCATCACCATGGAGACCTGAGAGGAGGACAGACTGCATGTGCACACAAGGGAGACTTACTTCACACCATTCACACACAGGAGAAGAGAAAGGAGAAGACATAATTCAGAGAGAGAGAGAAAAGACATGTGAGAGAAGAGAACAGTTTGCAGTAGTCAATAATCTATACACTATAATCTCGTCAGCAGCGCAGGGCTTGGTAAATTCATTGAGACAGAAACCGACCCGCCATGCAGTACAGGTCGTGAAGCACTCAACTTAAAGAGTTCTGGGACTCTTGGGGATTTGTGGGCTGCAAAGAAGAGGAGCCATTACGAACATCTTGGAAGCCACAGACAAGGCTTCCTGTGGGCTCTGGGTGAGGAGGGGGGGATGCATGGCGTAATGCTCTACCTGGACACAACTCAGGGGTAGATCAACCCCAGCTGGGTCACTCGGGTCAGGGTATCTGATGTTAAGAGCCGAAACACCTGATGACCCCGGGTTCCTTACTGACGATGTGTCCAGGTTGCACCACATGCCGTTTCAAAGAGCTAGCTACATAAAATGTGTTAGTTTATCAAAGTTGTGCAGACACACACTTATTCTGACTGATTTATTGGGTGCCAAATTTGTTAGTAAAATGTGATTGTCAAATGCCAAATTCTTTATTATGTTCCATGATCTGGGATAATCACACCACGATAGAATCGATCATCTCTTCATCAGCAGCAGCAGCCACTTCTCCGGGGATGGGTCGTGGGGCAGCAAGTTAAGTAGGGCACTCCAGACATCCCTCTCCCTCAATGCAATAGAATAGATGGATGTGAAAAATCATAAACGGCAGTCCTGAAATTAGGAAAAACAGAAACGCAAAACATGAAAAAGTTATTTGCAAACGGAAATATTTAAAAGTACAAAATAATAAGGGCCAACATGGAAAAAACACTTAGCAATTTAGCAGAGATGGAAAGAGAAGGTGAAGTTGGGGTCTAAAATGAACCATTGAATTCAATGGCGGGGGAAAAAACTACTCCCATCTACAACTTTCCAATTTTTTTTCTTTGTCAGTTGTATGTAAAAGGGGAAGCAAAGCATCCTTGCAGGCAACACTGTGGAAGTGTGGAGTACAAAATGTACTCCATATGCACTCCGTATGTACTCTGTAGTTTTCTACTTCTCTGTGTGTATGAAACTTCTCACTCAATGCAGACACACATACACATTGTTCTTATGCGTGCCCCCATGGGGTCACATAGCCACTTTATCATGATTGCATCCCTTTTGCTGCATCCCAGGCACTGGGGCAGCAAAGATAAGAGTAATGGATGTACAGACACTCACGAGTCAAAGAACATGATTAACTTAGATGGTTTCCTGCATACCTTTGTAAGACGACACCTTAGTTAATGCAGGAAACATAGGGTATGACATGACGGACTGTGCTATAAAAACCCCTATCTCCAGTATAGGGGCAGAGCATATCCTCACAGACTAACATCTCTGTGGTCATATGTCTCTCCATCTGCAGATGCATTAAAGATTCTCTGTTTGCTCCAATATTTGTGCGGTGATTATTCTCCCCAGGGGTTGCTGGGGCAAGAGCCCATTAAAGGATTTAGTCCATGGGCCAGACGATATTTCGGTACACTCAAGGTGGCAAAACTTACTTATAATTTTTGAAAGGATCCATGTCTGTAGATGATATTTTGGTATGATAACCATTCCTGAGTAGCAGCTGTATCACAGTTATCAGCTCATGAAGTTAACCACCCGCTAAACTAAATTGCATTTTAGATGCTGGTGCATATCCTGGTTTAGTCTCATGGTCAGGACATTTTTCAATGTTCTATAATATTGTCTTTGGTATCATTTTAAAGGGGACCTTCTTAGCTTTCATTCAAGCCCTGTTGTGGATATTTCTCACAAATATAGAGGTCACTTGAGCTCTTCAACCCGTCAATAACACACATCTTTCTGCAATTTTCGCCTAAACTATATACTTTCTTTTAGCCCTGTGGCATCTAGGAATATCAGGGACACAAAACACAAAAACTGGAATACTCACAGGACTGTAAAGATTCAGGAAATGTATAATATACCCATACTATTTCCTTGTGTGAGGTGATTGTGAGCCTTAAATGAGAACTAGACCAAAGCCAGTTAGGTCACAAACTGGTCTCTATACATTTGTTTAAATACACAATCAAAATACATGATAAAAAGGAATACCATAGTGAGGTAATGAACTATTTTAATATTTTAAACAACATTGACATTTACATATACTTAGTCAATGATACATGTAATCCCATATCATTAGTGGGTATATGTAATGGTAATGGGTAGGGTAATGGGTATATGTGAATATGGTTACATTATTGTTATCAAGCTCTGGGTAACCAAGTCCAGAATCAACATCCTGTGCATCAATAGACTACTACCACAGTAATACCATCAGAATCATCCCACTGTCATTCATCAAACTGCTCGTTTCTCTCATCATCTGACTCCCCAAGTTCAAAGTCCAGTTCTGGACCATCTTGCTGTTTTTGGTTACTGCAGGTCTGTAACCTGCACATGTCTGTGCATGGAAGTCCATTTGACAGGCACATGCAGCTTGGCATTTTGCATGAATGCACACACTTGCATGTTAGCATTTCCAAGACCACATCTGGTGCAAGTGGGGAGCGCATCCAGTAAATGGCCAGCTTGCCTTCATCGTCTGTCCATCCATACTCAGTAGGACTTGGCACCACAGGGTTAGCCTGCAGACAGCACTTCCATATTGCTGCCTGATAGTTGGCTCGTTGAACATGCATAAAGAGACAGTCTCTACATGGTGGCAGCTGGCTGGACTCAACCTCTCCCCTTTTGGTGCAGAAGAGCTGGTAATGCAGTTTGTTCACCTCAGCAGTGCTGCTATTAGCAACATACATCCGACAGGTGAACTGCTCAATTTTCTGGAACAGCTCATCACTCACATTCCATGTCTGTCCCAGTTGACTAAAAGTCTCTTGGCAGGAAGTGTGCTTTCTCACTATCTTCAGGGCATTCAGCTTCCCTCGACCAGCGAATGCACTGACAGTGTCGCAGCCTGTGAAGGCATGTAAGCCAATTAGGCTGTCACAGATGCTGTCTCCAAGTGAACTTGCCAGTTTGGTGATGTCGACAAACCGTGTGCGGTTCTGAGTCCCACACTTCTGGTAGATGGGACAGGTGATGTCCTTCTGGAAGCCAAGACAAAGCACCATGACATCAGTGTCCTCAGCTGTGACGATAACTGACTTTGAGCCCGCATTTGCTGCATGCAATGCATGCAGGAGCAGACGGGTGTCAGCTTCTTCATGTGTGGAGTGCAGTTCTGCTGCTTCCTCACACCCATCTTCTGTCAACTTGTTGCAGGTTTCCTCACAGGTCATGTACAACACCTTGCCATGCAGCATAGCTCTGTATCGTGGGAGTTTCCACTCTTCCACCAGAAACTTGATGAGACTGGTCTTGTTGGAGGAACTGCACAGAAATTTTCTCCACTGCTGGACGTGGTGTCCCCCTGCAAGATTCTTGTACTGGAGAGTGATGTCTCCACCCCGGTTCAGTCGTTCAGCATCTTTGATCGAAGTCTGGTGATAGACATCAAAAACAACATGAATCCTCCCACTTCTGTGCTCCCTCATGGAGGACCTGGGTCAAGGCTGACTCTGCCACCTGTGCAAAGGTTTTGTTGTTGCCATTCATTTTTTGGACCAGGCTCATCCCATCAATGATGGAAGTAGATGGGATTGGGATGTCTTCTGCAGGAGATACATTCTTTTCAAGCTCTCTGGCAAGTGCAGCCTTGTTTGTTTTTCGTAAGGACCCATCAGCATTTGCCAGTGCCCATGGTAGTGGGCCCAATGGGTAGGCAAGGACATCCTTCAGATTCACCTTCCTGCTTTCAGCCACCAGGATCATGTGACTGAAAAGGTTTCTATCTGCCTTCAGAACCACATCCTGTGCTTTCTTTCCATGAGCTTGTTTTGTGCTGACATTGGAGAATGTTTTCAGACTTTGCTTGGTCATCTTGTCGTGGAATTTCACAGGTGATGGGTCTGCATCTAACCTTGTTTGCTGGAATGCTTGGTAGGTCTCTTCTCCTTTCTCAAGAGCTCTCAAGAGATCTATGGTCACATCAGGTGGAGCCATGTTGCCAGTGGAGAGGCTAACCAAATCAATCTCATCAGGGGACATAGGATTGAGCCAGTTATTCTCCATAAGGTCCATGAGAGACTGGACATCTGCTTCATCTCTCTTGATCCTTGGACTCTGTAGATCTGGATGAGACCATTTGCACCTGCCTTGACCTGTCAGGTCTCTCAGCTGTCTGAGGTACATGCTTCTATACTCAGCTGTGAGATAATATTTGGTCACAGCTCATGGCTTCAAGCTGAATCCCTTTGTCCCTCCAGCTGTTTGGGTGTCTTTGTTCACCGTTTCTTCTATAGCTTGGTCAACAGGGATTCGGCCAAAGGGATTGGTGGAGCCCAGTTGGACTGAGAAGCCTCCTTCCATGAATTCTGTGTACACATCTGGGTGTGTGATGGGCAGCTCAGACATCTGGGCGTAGTAGTAGGGGAGGTAGCGTGCATAATTCATCCTGTCATAAGCAAAGCACCATGGGATCATTGCTCGAATGCTAGCCAAGTGTAGCATCCAGTCTCCCTCTCTGGATGCTCGGATGAGCCCCAACAAGATTTCAACCATGTCCAAATAGGACATGCAGAAGTTCGAGAGGCTGCCGTTTCCACTTCTAAGGAACTCACGGTAGACTTCAAATAGATCTATGATGCGTGTACAAGAGCTGTTCTCGAGGACCTCCTTCAAAGCATGTTGTGAGACTTCTTTCCCAAGGCTGTCAATGGTCTTCAGTGTCTCATTCAGGTGAACCATGTCATTCCTGTGAGTTTCTTCCAACCAGGACAGGAAACCATTCAAGGTCAGTCGCATGAGAGCCTCATACAGGAGCTTGTGTAGTCGCACTGCCCTGTTGTACTTGCGGCCATCCATAACACCAGCAATTGAGCCTTCTGCAATCATGCCAGACTCAATGCAGAGGTCTTTGAGTCCAGCATCTTGGAAACGCTTTCCTATTATTGCCAGCAGTGTGCAGATGGTGTGGAATACCCCAAGCCTAACGATGATATCATGGAACTTGTCATGGTGTTTCCATGTGATCTCGACAGCCTTCGCATACAGGGCTTGGTCAAAGACACAGACAATCTTCCTCAGGCCTAAGCACTGCATGATGCTCAGTGACTGGTTAAGCACCTCGTTGACAGTAGACATTTGTGTCGCTGGAGCATTGATGGTAGGCAGATAGCCTATATTGTCGGGGATGACCGTCATCTCTCCTCGAGTCAGGATGTTGAAGCCTGTCCAGCTGCTGACTGGCTGTTCTTCTTGTTGTGACATGCGTGCTAGGACCCAAAGAAGGTTTTTCTCTCTGGCAAGCTTAGTATTGGCTGCAGTATCGGCATCTGACTTTTTGCTTTGTGGTGGCCCTACCCGTTGTCCAGCATTGTAAGTTGGTAACATTGGTGGGGGTCCATCAATGCTTCTCTTCTTTGTTTTGGGAACAGTGGGCATGGGTTGGACAGGGAGTGGGTTGACTGGCTTTGCTTGCACAGCAATCCCATTGACTCTGTGAGATGTTCCCTCACCACTGACAGTTTCTTCAAGACGGTCGATATTGTCCCAGGCTAAAGTTGTGAATATGCCATGATGGATGTTAGCTGGAAGGGCAATGCCACTCCCTGATGATGAGAGTTTCTGGAGACACAGGGCAGTGTTGATCTCTTCCATCTGTGAATAGGACACACTGTGACCAAGTCGGTTGAGGATGTTTATCAACTCTACATTTCCTGTCAACGATTTGACACTGAATGGCAGAACAATGTGCTTGGAAGGCTTGGTATTTCCACATGTCACTGCATATACTATGTCATGGCCAAATGACTGCAGAAGGCACTGCACTCTCTGGGATGCATGATCAGGATCATTTGAGCCTGTGAGTAGAGAGTACAGGAAGATAATGAGCGACTCTGGAATGGTAGGACATTCTGCTTCTGGTTTGACTTCAGGCGGCCAGGTTTGAGGAACATCTTGACTTTTAATGTCTGCTCTCAATTTGATGGCTGCTTTGGCTATAACATCTTGTGCACTGACACTTTTCAGGGTCTGCAGCTCCCTTTTGAGAGACTGATTTTCTTTGGCAAGTTCCCTCATGGACAAGTTATCGGGATAGAGGAGGAATTTTCCTTTCTCATCAGGGAATATCTGCAAGGCTCCAGCAAACTCACTCTCCAGGTTTCGCCTTATGTGCTTCTTGGTTGATTCCTTGACTTGGGCAATGCCTTGGGAGTTCATTGAAGCTACCAGTCTAGAAGAGAGATCAGTCATTGTCATCACTTGAGGATTGCCAAAAAGCTCCATCCTGATGAAGAGGAACAGCTCATTGTATGCCTTATTCACAGCAGCTTCATACTGGGCTGCAGCATCATCATCTTCATTGCTGGCAACCTCTCCTTTGGAAACCTCTTCTTTGGTGTAAAGTCTATAGCATGACCTGTGGTAGTGCCCTTCAGCTGCTACAAGGTCTCTACTCACAATGGCAAGGATTCTGCTGTCCCTTTTCTTTGTGGCTGCACTCCTGATCTTTGCATCAGCTCGCAGTTCTCGACACTGCACCAGTACTTCTCTCGTATTCTGTCTCTTGGAATATTTGCTGTTTTTCTGACAAAATATGCACTTTGCATCATAAGTCCTAGATGTACTTGGAGCATGTCGAGCTACTCTCTTAGATTGTTTCTCTTCAGCAGAGACACAACTTTTCTTTTCTTTTGCAAGGAGGCCATCAAGAATTTGCTTCATAGTGAAGATACTGTGACACTTTCTGTGGTAGTAGATTGCTGGAATCTGTCCCTCAGGAATGTCTTTTGCCAGTTTCAAAACTGGTGCATGATTTCGTATCTGAGCTGCCCTGAGCAGAGTTCTCCATGAGTCGACACTTTGTAGTGAAACCAGCTTATCTGTATCATCAGAACAGTGGATAATGCACTCCACCCGTGCGCCCTTGGTATTGGGTAAAAACTTGCTTGTTCACCAGTGGCCATATTCAGTCAGTTTTCACCTGCCACATACAAACAAATACATGTAACTTAGGTGTATGAACACTACTAAAACAAAGTTTACTTTGCTTCACCAGCGTCATATTACCATTATTTATCTTACATAGCCACAAATAGATACATTACCTAGTTGCTATGCAACAGCTGTATTTTGTCCACATGAGGCCGCTAAAATCAACACAAGATGAAAGTTCCTCGTAGCCACTTTAACTAATCATATTAACATATACATTAAAAGAACATGCTAACATTATGGGAAATTAGCTTACAATCTTCTCCAGAGTGAGACAAGAAGATAGATACCAGTTTCCTCTATATGTGTTTAGTAGAAAGCTATCTGGCTGCACGTTAGCCTAGCTTAGCACAATGAATGGAAGTACACAGTACTGGTTATCCTTGGTTGTTGGCCAACTAAGAACTGTCCCAGAGTTTAAGCTAGGCTAATCAGTACCAGGGGTGTTGAAATGCTATATTTGTAAAAATCTGGGCAAATACACAATCGTGAGAGGCACAGAAACAGGTTTCCTGAAAGAAAAATGAAATAGCTGCTCATTTGGAAAGGTTATCATGTATTATTTTACTTCTGTTAGTGTACCAAATAAAATGGCACCAGTGAAGTTGTGTCACCTTGGGTGATATCGATATCTGGTCTGACCCATGGACTAACTGGCTTTGGTCTAGTTAGTTTCTTAGTAATAATGCCCTTCTAATTTAAGGTTCACAATCACCTCACACAATGAAATAGTATGGGTATATTATACATTTCCTGAATCTTTACAGTCCTGTGAGTATTCCAGTTTTTGTGTTTTGTGTCCCTGATATTCCTAGATGCCACAGGGCTAAAAGAAAGTATATAGTTTAGGCGAAAATTGCAGAAAGATGTGTGTTATTGACGGGTTGAAGAGCTCAAGTGACCTCTATATTTGTGAGAAATATCCACAACAGGGCTTGAATGAAAGCTAAGAAGGTCCCCTTTAAAATGATACCAAAGACAATATTATAGAACATTGAAAAATGTCCTGACCATGAGGCTAAACCAGGATATGCACCAGCGTCTAAAATGCAATTTACTTTAGGGGGTGGTTAACTTCATGAGCTGATTACTGTGATACAGCTGCCACTCAGGAATGGTTATCATACCAAAATATCATCTACAGACATGGATCCTTTCAAAAATTATAAGTAAGTTTTGCCACCTTGAGTGTACCGAAATAGGAAATTTTGGGCTCTGGCCCATGGACTAATTAAGGAAATTCCACAACAGAAGTCTTCGAAAAGGCAGATACAGCAGCGCCTTACATTCTCCGCCTGCATCCACTGCACCTGAAAACACAACAGCCTCGTCTGGAAGCTGCTCGGCCTCTCCTACATATCTTCAACCTGCCTGCAGAATTTCATATGCGCGTAGCAAATGTTTTATTATGATCATTATGTAAATATCTCAACCTGCTGATGTTTGCCTTTGCCAGATGTGCCTCTCATATGCCTCAGCACTGCAATACAGTAGTTCCTGAAAGATGTGTCATAACCCACTTCTTTTACTATAGTTGCATGCTTTTTTGGGGGGTAGGGGGGTTTAAAAGTAATTCAGTTGAAGTCTTGTTTGAGGTGAGGCTGACAGTTGCACTTTTCACACTCATGGATCTGGATGGAAGACTCAAATTGAGATACCAGAAAGTTGAATCAGTTCCTCTGGACACAACGTTTATTAGGAGAAACGTTTCATCACTCATCTAAGTGACGTCTTCAGTCTCCACTGACTGCAGGTATCCCCATCCATATAAACAATGCAGTGGCGCTGTTGCCTACCAACACGGGGATCGCCGATTCGAATCCCCATGTTACCTCTGGCTTGATCAGGCACCCCTACAGACAATTGGCCGTGTCTGTGGGTGGGAAGCTGGATGTGGTTAGGTGCCTGTTCAGGGGGGAGGGGGAACTGGGGGGAATAGCGTGATCCTCCCACGCGCTACGTCCATCTGGTGAAACTCCTCACTGTCAGGTGAAAAGAAGAGGCTGGCGACCCTACATGTATCGGAGGAGGCATGTGGTAGTCTGAAGCCCTCCCTGGGTCGGCAGAAGGGGTGGAGCAGCGACCGGGACGACTCAGTTGGCCGGATACAATTGGGAAGAAAAAAAAAGGGGGGGGGGATCCAGAAAAAAACAATACAGTGGCATAACGACCGAAGAAAAAATAAATCGGTTTCATATAGAAATTGCCGTGAGCATTAACTAGAGTTACAATGGCCATGTGTACTATTCACAGAGGATTGGGGGAATATTTGCAATCACAGCATTGTAAGATGGCGACAGATGCACTCTTAGCGCCCCCCTGGTTCAGGGATGGTCATTCCCTCTTCACATAGATGGCCTCTTTGACTCCCCGTTCAAACCAGCGTTCCTCCCTATGAAGGATAAGCACATCCTCATCCTTGAACGAGTGGCCACTGGCCTGTAGATGGGTGCAGACAGCGAAACTGAGTCAAAGTGAGATATTTTACGAATGGGTTATCCTGCAAATAACAAATAATCGCAATTATGAGTCAGCTGTGGCATTTGGTAATGGCTTTCAAAGTATGACCACCAACTAACTTAAAAGGAGCACATAAACTGACTGACGGCGGTGCTTGTGGAACAGCTGGACTACGTTGGTACCATGCAGACATTTCTAGCATCACGTCTTTTGGTTTTCCACGTAGAGAGACAACCTTGCCTCACCTAAGTCGTCCATCAGGAAAACCCCAGAGAGGCAAAACAAAGGAAATAACAGGGGCTATCTGCAGAAGAAGGACTGACTGGAGTGGAATACTTGAGCTTAAAGTAACCAGCATGCCGCACACTCTCTGCAGGTCTCAGCGTAGCTTGAACCAACGTGGAAGGAGCAAGCGTAATTAGCACACTGTATTTTGCGGGGGGAACAGGCCTGGCCATATGTGGTTTGATAAGAAGGTCTCAAATATGTTTTTCATGAGCATGTTCAAGGACTTGGCTCTATAACATAAAGTGGAGGAGATTATGTTGATGTTGCACAAGGCTTTCATCTGAAATGCAGTGTCTAGTAAGACACATCAATGCATACAAAGTCATGAGGGACATAAGACATGACCAGAACTTTCATATTGAAATACTGATTTGTACATATGAGTAGAGTTTGACTGATGATGAGCCTCAACTCTTGTAATCATCTGTTTGCCGCATCCACCTTGTCTGCTCCCAGCCATCTGTATCCCACACTGTATCCCACCAGCTTTTGTACACAAAAATCACTAACCTCCTTCTTTGAAAACTTGCTATGAATTTGTTGATTGGCCGAAGAAATTGTAAACACTTTGAAAGTTTTCTCGATCTTTCAAAGCCTGTTAAAGTGCTATAAGAAAGTGACAGCATGGATCTCCTCATACAGCTCATTTGTATTTGCATTTCCATGCACATCATCTTCTAACGATTGCATAAGTTTTCTTCTCCCCGAGTACAACCCTCGTTTTTATTTTTCTATCTATCTATCTATCTATCTATCTATCTATCTATCTATCTATCTATCTATCTATCTATCTATCTATCTATCTATCTATCTGTCTGTCTGTCTGTCCCTGTCTGTCTCCATCCATCTAGCTCTCTATCTATCTATCGATCTATCGATCTATCGATCTATCAATCTATCGATCTATCAATCTATCTGTCCGTCTGTCTGCCTGCCTGCCTGTCCGTCTGTCTCCATCCATCCATCCACCCATCTGTCAATCTATCTCTCTCTCTATCGACATCCATCCATCATCCATCTATCTCTATTCACCTATCTATCTCCATCATCCATCCATCCATCCATCCATCCATCCAGCCATCCCCTCCATCCATCTATCTCTCTATTCATCTATATCCATCCATCTACCCATTCGTTCATCTCTATTCAGCTATCTATCTCCATCATCCGTCTATCTCTCTATTGATCTATCTCCATCCATCCATCTATCTCTCTATTCATCTATCTATCTTCATCCATCCATCTGTCAATATATCTCTATTTATCTCCATCCATCAATCGATCTGTCTGTCTGTCTGTCTGTCTGTCTGTCTGTCTGTCTGTCTGTCTGTCTGTCTGTCTCCTATTTCTTTCTCTCTTGGTTTTTGTCCTTCCTTGATATTGTCTTTTTTCCTGCTTGTGTGAATTTTCCAAGTACACAGTCTACTCTACTCTATCAGTCTGATCTCTGCTCTTATCGGTGACCGTTGTTATCAGATCAGAGCAGAAAACTACCAATGTCACTAATGTTCGAGCCTGCCACAACACACCATAACATACAACACGTAGGCCTGGATTTAGACCTTCCTTTCTCCATCTTGAAAAAGAAGAAAAAGAAAAGTTATTTTTTGCTCTTCGTCAATTTCATTGCCTTGTTTTGTGACTGTGAGTCTTCAAGGGCTCAAAGAGCAGCGCCGTTACGAGTTTATCTTTTGTTTTTTGTGATAGAATCTCTGAAAATCTGCATTGCTGTTTGAAGCACAGTGGTGTGAAATATTATATAATTACATGGAAATAGTCTATTCCTATTCTAACTTCAACATCTTCTATTGCATGGACTGAGGATGAGGAATACACATAAAGAAACAAAAGGGTGATGGCATACAATAACTGTTTCCTGTCTTGTCCAATAAAGGCTAAAAAGTAATAAACTTATGGAGTTTCTCAGCAAGTCTGGCTTTTAGCACAACATAAATCTCTTATTATACCAACAGAAAGAAACAGTTTATTGGTCTCCCCACATTCATGGACTCACCAGAGCGATAGTGAGTTTCTTTGACCTCTCACCGTCAGTTGGTGTCTCGGTGCCATCTTGTAACTGCACATTGAAAAAGCCCAGAATGACCCCCACACACCCCCAAAAAGAATTAAAATAACCCTTATAAAAGAAATAAAAGGCTGAATACGATTCAGAGGGTGATTATGTTTGAATCTCAAGTAGCTGCTTTTCAAGGACATGCAACCTGACATCCTGCTTGGCAAGCCCCAAATTTTGCCTTGAGGAAAAAGGAAAACATTTCAGCTAGATAAATTGTTGCATGGAGGGTGATGCCACGATATCATGAGGATGTCTAGAGAAGACATAACGGGGTGAGAACAAGGTGCGAAAGCAATTTTTCACCCAAACACACCTAAATTTATTCAACACATTTTGAAGTTTTAACATTGAGATCCCTGAACGGCCTTTATTAGGTTTGGTCCTTCAAATTCTGATGCCGCTGCATGGTTTCAGATTGGCCGGCTAAAGCCGAGAAGAAAACAAGTTGTCATTTCTGCATCATCATAATCTGTATATAAAAAAGAAGCAAATATTGTGTGAATTGATAAAAAAAAGTACATACAATACAGAGTAGTGAAGGGAAATATGTCCGTCTTGGGATGTACAGTTAATTCTAAGTAATAAATGCAATAACGGCACAAGAAATTAGAATAATTTACAAGGTACTATGAAAGGTAAAAAAAAAGAAAGACGTCATCATAAAACATGAACAAATCATCATCGGCGTTCACTCGGGGTCGAGTATGACCGTCCTTCCTCTGGGTCCTCAGGTGGGCGTAGAGGCCAATCCTAGAGCTGCTAATAGGAGGATGCCTGTGTGTGACAGCTTTTTACGTGGAGTGGCTGATGTGCCTGCAGCCACCACACGGTCCTTGGCAGGGGTTGGCCAGAGTCCAATGGCATGGAGAACCAAGACGATTGGGGACCACCCTCTGCAGCAGCCTTCACTGCCGTTGTGACCTGGAGACATCTTCCACCAGTTCTGCCGTTGAGGTCTTTGTTGGATCACGCTACTTCTGGAACCTCCCCCTTGACCTATCCGCCTCGGGTGACCCTACCAGGAGCCAAGCTCCAGACGGCATAGCTCTTGGGATCATTGGTACATGGAAGCTTCTCCACCACTGCAAGATGGCGGTCCAGGAGAAGATGCACACATCAGTGGTGTCCTGTTGGTCATACTGCAGCACTTAGTTTGGAAAAATGTGTTTTTGCATAATTTGGGGGAATTTTTATTAGGGAAAATATTCAATAACTTCACTAGTACAAAAAATGATGAAAAAACACTTCTTTTTTTTACAAACTTATAACCAACATATAACGTATAACCAACAGGAGACCATTGATGTGTGAAATAATTTTGGGGAATTTTTATTAGGGAAAATATTCAATAACTTCACTAGTACAAAAAATAATGCAAAAGCACTTTTTTTTTTTTACAAACTTATAACCAACGTATAACGTAAAACCAACAGGAGACCATTGATGTGTGAAATAATTTTGGGGACACTACACTGTGTAAGAGTGAAGTTATTGAATATTTTTGTAGTATCTCTTTGCGGTGCTGCATTTTTTAGACAGTCCCTGAGCACTTGCTTCACAACCGGCTGTTCATAGAGACCAATGTTATTTGTCCAGCTCGGAGGACAGCTCGTTTGGGTGAAAATTAGGTTGCAGCTCGTTGTCTACCTTACTGTGGTAGGAGAGAGGCATCATTTCTTTTTTAACAAAGTTTTGCACATGATATATATATTCCCCACGACATGAAAAAGAAATATCAATATAAGGGAAAAATGTTAATATGTGTGCTTGAGGTTAATTCCACTATTATGATGGTATAACAACTAAAACCCAAGAATACACATAAAGGAATCGAAAGCTGCCCTTTTTTATTTTCACCTTTTACAAAGCTATCCATTGTTCTTGTAGTTCAGTTGAATTTGTGAAATGGGCAACGGCTTGTCGTGAACCCCCAAATGGTTTGCTATAAACGCTGTGTTAATGTTGCAGACTATTAACATCCTAATAAACGGCGTAAGAATTACTTTCAGTTGCAAAGAAGCCATTCTCTGGAATGCTAATTCTTGTATGAATTGATGCCACATTAGGCAAATTAAACGATTATTTATTGCATTTTTCGAAAATTTTCGTCACATCAACACAATTATGTAGCCTAAGTGAACATAATTTTATGGTGAGTATATCAAATTTATTTCAGAAACTGTAATTGTAGAAACCCAAGAAGCATGACTCAAGCTGCTTCTGGTAATTAGCTGTAGATATGAAGGAGATTCAATTGAACACTTTCAACATTTTCAACCCACAGCTGGTGAGACGTCAGCCTTACCTGACCATAAAGCACAAAACAAAATAGCTTCAGAGATTCTGATAAAGTGTTGCGCTCTGTCTCTCCCTTTCCCTCTCTGTCTCTGTCTCTGTCCCTGTCTCTCCCTCTCTGTCTCTCCTTCTCCCTCTCTCTGTCTCTCTCTCGCCCTCTCTTTCTCTCTCTATCTCTTTCTCTTGCTCTCCCATTCTCTCTCATGCTCTCTCTCTTTCTCCCTCTCTGTCTCCCTCTTGCTCTCTTCCTCTCTCTATCTCTCTCCCTTGCGCTCTCTCCCTCCCTCTCTTTCTCTCTCTATCTCTTTCTCTTGCTCTCCCATTCTCTCTCATGCTCTCTCTCTTTCTCCCTCTCTGTCTCCCTCTTGCTCTCTCTCGCTCTCTTCCTCTCTCTATCTCTCTCCCTTGCGCTCTCTCCCTCCCTCTCTTTCTCTCTTTATCTCTTTCTCTTGCTCTTCCATTCTCTCTCATGCTCTCTCTTTCGCCCTCTCTCTCACTCTCACTCTCTCCCTCTTGCTCTCTCTCTCTCTCTCCCTCCCTCCCTTGCTCTCTTCCTTTCTATCCTCTCTCTCTCGCTCTCTTGCTCTCTCTCCCTCTCTTTAAGCCTATTATCCCAGGCAGTGGGGAGGGGGGAAGGGGGGTTGGCAATAGGTTCTGAGCCGGATGACGTGGGAGGTCTGAATGCGTCATTGAAGTGATGAGTGAATGAGTGAATAAGTAAGCGAGAAATACAGAGAGACTTGCTGAATCTCCAGTATCTCCTCTCTGCAGGAGCAGCCTGGAGAGACAATGTTCTCCTTCGAGTCCCCTGTTATCAGGAAGAACAGGTGACAGGCAGAACCTAAAGGCTGAAGAATCTCACCATTACACGCTGGGATGTGTCTGTTGTTTGCTGGAGATACCATGTTGGACAAAACTTGCACTTGCTCCCACACTGACAAAAGGGATGATACACATACTGTTTAATATTATGGAATATATCTATCTATCTATCTATCTATCTATCTATCTATCTATCTGTCTGTCTGTCTGTCTGTCTGTCTGTCTGTCTGTCTGTGTCTGCCTGTCTCTGTTTGTCTGTGTGTCTGTCTAGCGTTCTATCTATCTATCTATCTATCTATCTATCTATCTATCTATCTGTCTGTCTGTCTGTCTGTCTGTCTGTCTGTCTGTCTGTCTGTCTGTGTCTGCCTGTCTCTGTCTATCTATCTATCTATCTATCTATCTATCTATCTATCTATCTATCTATCTATCTATCTATCTATCTATCTATCTATCTATCTATCTATCTATCTATCTATCCATCTATCTATCTATCTATCTATATGTCTGTCTGCCTGTCTGTCTGCCTGTCTCTGTTTGTCTGTGTGTCTATCTATCTATCTATCTATCTATCTATCTATCTATCTATCTATCTATCTATCTATCTATCTATATGTCTGTCTGCCTGTCTGTCTGTCTGCCTGTCTCTGTTTGTCTGTGTGTCTGTCTATCTATCTGTCTGTCTGTCTGTCTGTCTGTCTGTGTGTCTGTTTATTTGTTTATTTATTAATTCATTTATTCGTCTGTCTGTTGTCTATTTGAAATGAAGCAATAGGTTTGTATGTGACTTTAATTATAAGGGCCTAATGCAGTATCTGAAGTGCAGTGATAAGTATGCTGTGCTGACGCAGCACTTTTGCCTAATTGCCACCTGGGGGGAATAACACCAGCAGTGATATACTGTAATTGCGTGGTCACAACAGCATTCAAAGTTATTTAAAAAAGTAATCTCCAACAAAGGTTATTGAACGGACTCATTAATTAATTCATTGTCGTCAGAAGCCAGTGAAGAAAGTGTATGAGCGACGCACACACCGGCTGTATATTATCTAATCAAGCTATCCTCTTCTTTACCCTGCCCTTTTATCTTTTATTTTTCTTATCACCTTTCCTCGCTCCTAGTCCCTTTTTCTTGTGTTGCAGATTTCCGTCTGATCATACTTCGCCCCAAAATCGCTAGCTTCAATGAAAGTGGCCTTCTCCGGGGCACCCCACCAGGGACTTGTGTTTCTAATTTAATTTCAGTTGCTGAGGGGCATTGCCCCAGTTAATCCCAGTCTTCAGGAGGATCATTAGTGTTTGGAAGAGAAGAAGATGAATAAAAGCCAGAGTCTTAATTGAGACAAGAAGGAAGAAATGGCAAGGGGTAGGGGAAGCAACCACTAATGAGACCAGCTGGAAAGGGAGGCGCCGGCGTATACACGTATGATATGAAAGCCGCACATTTTGGGGATTAGGCTGCGTTGCGTGTAAGGCCTGTGTGTGTGAAGAGCAACTTGAATCAGAGGGTCCTCAGATGTGCCCGATTTCTAGAGAGTTTGCCCGACAACAAGAATACCTATCTGAAACTATAATAAGCAAGTTCTGTTTTTTTTTTTGGCCCCCACTCCCTCCCTCCCTCCCTCCCTCCCTTTTTTTCTCCCAGTATACCGGTCGCTGCTCCACCCCCTTTGCTGATCTGAGGAGGGCTGCAAAGAACCACACACCTCCTCTGATACATGTGGAGTCACCAGCCACTTCTTTTCACCTGACAGTGAGGAGTTTCACCAGGGGGACGTAGCGTGTGAGAGGATCACGCTATTCCCCCCCAGTTCCCCCTCCCCCCTGAACAGGCGCCCTGACCGACCAGAGGAGGCGCTGGTGCAGCGACCAGGACACATACCCACATCCGGCTTCCCACCCGCAGACACAGCCAATTGTGTCTGTAGGGACACCTGACCAAGCCGGAGGTAACACGGGGATTCGAACCGGCGAGCCCCGTGTTGGTAGGCAACGGAATAGACCACCAAGCCACCCGGACGCCTCCCGATAAGCAATTTCAAATGTAAATTGTTCGTTATTCCCACGAGTTGTGGTGAATGTGAGCGTTAGTGGTGATCGGCGAAGCTCAAATTCTTCAGCTTGAGAGGAATACATTGGTCAGGCTGTATTAATTTTAAAATCCATAAGGGAACTTAACCAAGTGGCACGTACAACGAAGGTTGGGTGGGGAAAAAAAAGAAAAACCTGTCAGCCGTTGCGGGTAAATTTGGATCACTTCTTCAACTTATCCTGTCATTGGGACAATGAACTGACCATGACTGTTGGGTATTTTTCCTCTCGGTATTGAATTAATTTCTCTTAATAAGTGTAACATTAAGTGGAGTTTTGGAACAGCTACTCTATAATTAGAGGGCAGGGGGTCAAATAGCATTCACAGTGTTATCCAAAGAAAAAAGAAAAAAGGGAATTGAGTTCTCAAATGTCGCTGAATTTAGCATGCAGAGATAGTTTGATTGGTTATTCCCTATGCAAGTTTGTCCCCCCCCCCCCCGCCACATCGACCTTTAGATCAGATGTAGCTGGTACATGGAAATAAACATCCTGTCAAACGCCTTATTACAAAGTTGGCTTATTTAATACATTGATCCTCCATCGAGATAAAAAGGCTACCAAACCAGCCACTCATGTAGGGTCCAAATTGAATCTGCCATCTGGATTACACATCAGGAATAATTGCTGATATTTCTCAGAAGCTTTTTTTTTTTTTTTTTGCTGTCTGCCGTCAGTGATTAATAATTGGAAAAAGGCCCCAACCCATTGTTAAACACACATTTCAGGGGCGGATGACGGTCACATGAGGGTGAATGTCAAAACATTGTACCAGAAAACAAAAAAACATAACCCTGGCTAAAAGTTGGAAATTCTGTCCATCAGTGATTCTTTCAACGAACTTGGATTTGCACAGATTGGTACCCAAGCTTTTTGCCTTAACACACACAATGTGCCGCGAGGCTCGAGTGCAGTAAACCGATGATGCAGCGCTCATTAGAGGGTACGAACTGGGCCCAACAATTATTTGGTTCACTAGTGTTTTAAACAAACAATGCATACAAATTCCTGCAAGTGCTAAGGTGTGGCTGCTAAATCCCCCCTTAAAACGGACGCCAAGCTGCCGTGTTCATAAGACCCCGGATTCATAAGCCGGGTAAGTATTCTGTAATGGGGATCGCTGGCCCAGCACTGGGGATATTGGCAGAGGGGATACACGTTTTGTAAACAGGTGGTCATTACACAGTGTTCATTGTCATAGTCTTCACTCGTGCATGCTAGTCAACAAATACGTGCGTAAGCGAATGAATGAGAGGGCTAGAATAGTTCACGGGTGAGTCGATGAAAGAATGGGTGAGTAAATGAATGACTGAATGAGTGGGCCAGTGGTTGCATGACTAAAAATAATGAACCAATGGGCTCTCGAGTAAGAAAAAAAATGTGCTTTTATGCAATGCTAATACCGAGGTATGAGCCTTCCCATTTTCCTTGGTGACACTTCATTGAAGATGCAGCCTCGGTGAGGTCTGAGGGCCAAAGCATCTCGTTAAACCCCACTTCTCTTCGTTCATTAGTGGCGATGCTCAAAGCACTTGTCTCAAAGTGACATATGCAATTAGTACACGTGTCTGTACACAACATATATTTCACCGAGTGTGTCTAGGGGAATTACTCTGCAGTTACTCATCTGTGTGAGGGCACGTTGGTGCCGGTCTATGTCAACTTAAAAACGCAGTCGATAACCTTTGGATGTAATGAGCAATGACACCCTAAATTACATCGGCACAATGTTTTGCGGTTATTTCGTCCGTCCAAAGGTGAAATTCCTACCGATAATAACTGAAATGGTCCACTGCCTACATGTGAGTTAAGTACTGGTGTTAGACAGCAACGCTATAAGTTTATCTTGTTAGGGATAAGAGGCCTAGATAATTGAATTTGAGCCACCTGAACGCGGGTGCCATTTCATTTTGACGAGTGAGAAAGTAAAAGAAAACCCCAGATATCATTCTCTTTTGCCAGGGTTATCTCGACCTGCCATACTGTGCCAGAGCTGTGCAGTGGGTAGGTAGCGAGGATGGGAGAAAGACGAGGATATTGCCTCTTGCCACTTCTTTATCTGCTGCCTCTTTTTTCCTGGGTGCTTCAATTCGCAGTATCACTTTAAGTCTCCTGGCGAGTCATAATCAGGGGCTCGAGAGGCGGCCGCAGGAGCTCTCCCTAGCTTGGAGGAACCAAAATAAGTGAGAGCACTGACTCAACTTACCATTAGACTTCCTCATTTTAATTTTAGTTGTGCGTGTTCATTAACAAATGATGGTGCAGTTTCAAGCTATTATTGAATACTTATATGTAGGGCAAAACACTGATATGAGCCTGATTAACTGGGCTTAACCACTGGGCGGCATGGTGGCCAAGTGGTAATTGGCTTCTTGTGCAGCAAGTAGGTCCTGGGTTTGAACCCCGGGGTTGTCCAACCTTTCATCTCAGGTCATCCTCATTTAGGAGTTTGCATGTTTTCTCCGTGTCTGCGGTGGGTTTTCTCTGGGTGCTACCATTTCTCCCACCATCAAAAAGACATGCATGTTAGAGTTAATACTGCTGTCTGTGCCCCTGACCAAGGCATGGCAAGATGAACTGGAGTTCATACCCGGGTGCTGCACAGCGGCTGCCCACTGATCCTAGCTACACAGCTAGGATGGGTTAAATGCAGAGAGGAATTTCCCCACGGGGATTAATATAGTATATCAAAATCCAAAAAAAAAAAAAATCAAAATGACAGTAATGGTCTAAGAGATAGTCCTCTAATAAGAGTACTATTTTAAATGCGTGAACAGGTTACCGTAGCTCGGATATGGTTTTAGCTGCTGCTAAGCATATTTTGATTGAAATATGTAAATCAGATAAGAAACAGCTTTGTCTGAGTTCTTGAAGTTATTCTGAATACAATCAAGGTAAAATATATATATGTTGCTAAAGACTACAAGATGACTGTGCGGCCCCAGAAAGTTGAATCAGTTCATCGGGAAACAGGGTTTATTGAGAGAAACCTTTCATCACTCATCTAAATGACCTCTTCAGTCTCAATTGACTGCAGGTATCCCCACCCTTTTTTATTTTAATTTTTTCATTTTGATATACTTTATTAATACATTATTAATCCCCATGCGGAAATTCTTCTCTACATTTAACCCATCCTAGCTGTGCAGCTAGGAGCAGTGGACAGCCGCCGCTGTACAGCACCCCGGCACCAACTCCAGTTCGTCTTGCCATGCCTCAGTCAAGGGCACAGACAGGAGGATAAACCTTAACATGCATGGGTTTTTGATGTTGGGGGAAACTGGAGCACCCGGAGAAAACACACCGCAGACACGGGGGGCATGTAAACTCCACACAGAGGACAACCTGGGATGATACCCCCCAAGGTTGCACAACCCCGGGGTTCGAACCCAGGACCTTGTTGCTGTGAAGCGCTAACCACTGAGCCACTGTGCCACCCAGAAAATACAAAACAGTGGCATAACAACCGAAATCAATGATCGGTTTCATACGTAAATTGCTGTGATCATTAACTAGAGTTACAATGGCCATGTGTACTAGTCTCAGAGGATCGGGGAATTAGTCGCAATCACAGCATTGTAAGATGGCGACAGATGTACTTAGTCCCTCCCCTCAGTTCAGGGATGGTCGTTCCCTCTCCAGATAGATGTGCAGAATAAGGTATATGTAACCCACCCCCATCACAAATCAATCTGTGTTTGTAATTGCACTGCTTAAGATGCAAGGCAATTTCCTGAGCAATTATACATTTAAGTAGTGTGGAGTGGTATGGCATGATGATGCTGATGGTATCGCATCGTATGTTAAAGTACCCACATAATCAGGAGGAATTAACGTTAGTCGGCCTCGTGAACATCTCCGTCATCCTACAAGCCTTCACTGCCAGCAAAACCACTACAGCACAAGAATGTCGATACAAAATACACTGCAGGTTACTCCACAGCAATGCTGTATTTGTGAGACAATATTGAACACATATTGTCGTACCTTTTGTTGGTGTAACACTACAGTGGCTGCTTCATATTTATGTAAGCAGCAGGGGCACTTCAGTCGTCTGTCTTACCAGAAAGAATCCCAAAACCTTTAGCAGGGAACAGATATTCCCCAACTTTGGCAAGGTGCTGACACGGAAAAGTTCCACACTCCTCGTCTACTTTACATTATATAGTGGGTGTGAACGCATTAGGGACACCATCCTAATAGCTGCATCGTGCCCCATCCGGTCCTCAGAACAGCTTCAAATCTTGGGAACATCGACATTGGCTTGGAAAGGTGTTGAAAGTGTTCCACGGGGATCCTTGCCCATGCTGACCCCCAGCTTTTCCCACAATTGTGTTAAGTCGGTTGGTTGTGGGGCTCTACTCGGAATAGCATGTTTGATCTCATCCTACAGACGTTCAATTGAATAGAAATCTGGAGACCGGGCAAGCCATTGAATTACGTTAAACTCGTTGTCATGTTTGTGAGACAAACCTGGACAATGGTAGCCTTGTGTTATCAGGAATCAGGAACACTTTATTTGTCATTTCCCCCAGCCCACAGCAGTGCAACACAAAGACAAAAACACATATCCAAAAACTACAAGAACACACATATCCAACTAACACATAGTATATCCAAACTAAACAAAAAAATCACTGTCCAAGGGAATGAATGCCAGCCAGGATGACTGTCGGAACTGCCGGTCTGCGTGGGCTAGCAGTTAGCTTAGCCTGCCCTGCTTCTGCAGCCTGTCAGACCGCCCTTGGTGTTTCCTCCTCGGACGCGGCTCCGGGCAGGGCCGTGGTCCCTGGGCCCACAGGATACAGGAGACCAAGCTCTCCCAGCCGATCCGGCGCCAGCTCTCCCAGCCATCAAACGAAGACAAAACTTAGGCACAGATGTGGACAAAGACACTGCATAGACGGTACTGGGTGAGGCCGCCGCAAACGTGAATCCACACCACCATCTCCCCACACCGGAAATGTGTGTATGGGGTGTTATCTTTCAGAAAGAAATCGATTGGCAGATGAACACGCTGCAACCATGAAGGCATGGCTCCAATTGATAATAACGTTCAGATACTGCAGCTTAGCGCGTTCAAGCCCTGCTTGACTTTCACCAAGAGGAAATGTGTGGGCTAAAGGCACGCCCCACATCGTCACACCACCATCTTCTACCTTCAGTGTTTGAATGCCGTTTTACTTGGACAGTCCACTTCAAGGACAGGACCGGAGTACCCAATGTTCGTTATGCTCAGTGTATTGTAAACAACAATTTTTTTTTAAAAAAGTAAAAGGAAACAACCCCAAACTCCAACTCCCAATCCTATTTCACTGCAGCGAAACAACATCAATAGTAAACGGCAAAGGGACATATGGAGGACCACACACAAGCTCTCCGGTTAATGTGAGGCGAAATCTCACCGGAGGTGACACAGTTCCACCTCAGGAAGCTGTGAAGGTTGATGCCGGGCTGCGAAGACCGAGGAACGTCTGGAACGAAGGCAACAGAGGCTGGGTTGGTACAATTGTCAGCAGGCTTTTATGAATTCTAGAGACAGCATTAAACCGCCTCTTGTGGTCTCTCAAATCATTTCCCGCATAACCCTATGTGCATTGCATTGATTTTTGGAAGCAATAAATGACAAGTCATCCTGGACCCTGCATGAAAACAGCCTCAACAAGCAGATGCTATTAGTCATAGACAAAAGATGTCTCATTAATCTCAGACCTTATTCACTCTGCACTATCCTCCACCATCTACTGATTTAGTCACAGGCTGTAGAGATAGTACTATCTAGCACTCTGTATTCATACTGCATCTCTATACTGTGTTTGTATTTGTACTGTGATTTTTAAATCACCTACTCGGGTCAACATACTGCAGTTGGTATATACTGTACAATACTACAGTGTCCCTTCTTTTTACAATATATTTTATTATCAGTGTAATACAGTATGCTTTTGCAATATGTTTCTGATTGCAACAAATACACAAAAATAAAGATATGGGTTTTGACCTTAGTGTATAGTTTTATATAAATGCGTTATGAAATGCATTACACAACCTGTACTGAATCCTACAAAGACACAAGTCAGCCTCCGAGCAGGGCCGCGTAGCTCTTTCACCTTGCAAAGGCAAATTAAAATGGTAAATGGACTGCCTTTATATAGCACTTTTCCAGCTACTACAGCTGCTCCCCGTCCTTGTCGAAATTAACTTATCCACATTGTAATAGCGTGACAGAAGCGCCAAGGAAAAAAGGGACTGTAACTTCCAGTCGTAGTCGGTGTACGTATACCGTTTAGATCTAAGTTAAGTGAGCATGAGAAAGGGCAGAGTAGATAATGACCACTGTGGCACTTCACCAGCGGGCCGCACACAACGCAACACTGTGCAGCTCGGGGCTGCAGTGCAAGCTAATGCCTACACCCACCAGCTGTTGAGCTTTTCATGGTCCATGGTGCACATCGTAAGAGTACAAACATGCTCTCTGTTCCAGATATGGTTATTAACATTATGGCTATTTGCAAGGGTGTGTGATTGTGAAGAACGGGACCAATTTTATGATGCGGAGGATAATACTTATCCTTCCACCATGTCTATAGACCTAATGAAAGTGTTGCAGACTAGATTAAGGTGAAATACTCACATAGAATCTCCTTTAGCTATAAGTCTATGGTATAAATGTCAAAAAAAAGAAAAAAGAAGAACTTCTCAGAGTTTGTATGGATATGAATGCATCAGCTCCGGGTTAGCTTGGGTTAAGGACCCCAACGCTTTTGTACCCGTCCTCTGCACAGCAAGGCCACTGTGGCATTATAGCAACAACACTACCACACCTGGCCGTGTGTGTGTGTGTGTGTGTGTGTGTGTGTGTGTGTGTGTGTGTTTACATGCAGGAATGTGTGAATGAGTGATTGTGGTCAATGTCTGAGATACTATGAGTATGTTTCAGTGTCAGCATGTGTCTGCCAGTGTCAGTACACATATTTTCTATAGTCAGCTATTTAAACTCTCCCATCGCCATGTTGATAGAAGTGTTCTGGTCTGCTGAACGCACTATAAAACACATTGTCAAAAGAGAGATGTTTTCTGTTAAGGCTCAAATTCCCGTTGATCATCGACTGAAAAGAATAAACACATTTATTCATCGAGTGTCCTTTATTTTTCCGGTATTTGCTCTTAACATGCAGCACTGTCGACCTAACCATCCTCAAAACACATACAGCATCACCTTTACTCATACTGAAAAAGTTTGCCGCCACACACGACGACTCCCATTTATGCCAAGTAATCTACACACTTTTCAGCCGAGTGCAAGCAAAATAATTATTTAATTCATCAATCTCTTGTTTCTCTCGTTTTAGGGACTTGGAGGATGACAGAAGATAATGACAGTGATGACAAGTAAATTTGTCGGCACGCTTGCTTTCAGGCAAATAAAAACAAGGCAATTCCCAGAAATGAAATGTGGGTTCTTTCAACCACTGGGGTTTGTTTAGTTTGACTTTTTTTGCTTGACTGGTTAACAGCAATAATCAAAAAGTGCAAGACCAGAGTACTAAGCACTTGCTTAGGCCTTAGTATTCAATGCAGAACATGGGCCATTGATCAGTTGCCTGCAGGCTGCACCGGCACCCAGTTGTCTTGGGGTCAGAAGGTTCGGATGCATCGTCTTCCTGTCTCTCTATGTGTGCATGGCCGTTGTTTCTTCAGCATGCATGTTTAAAGAATCACTGAATATTGGTTTCTTGCTATTCATCAAGGTTACTTTAGTCATTGTGTTTCCATCGTGTAGGTAGTTCAGTGCATGGACAGCGCTGTAAATCTCCTTAACCTGCTTCCACCTCTCACAACATCATTGTCAGGGTCGGACTTTGAGAGGCAAAGGCCGTCATGCTAAATGTCATTGTTGTACCCGTCAGTCTGACATGCCAACTCGTGTGCCCCCAAATGACCTGCAGAAGCAGATTGTCCCAATTGTATGGCACGCCTTAATCCCAGATTATACCTTTAGTGTTTCTGGGGTTATAAACAGATAATCTGCATGCATTCTTTAATCAGATAAAATGTTAGGTAGGGCAGGTAGGCCATCTTAATTTAGCCTTGAACGGTGCCACATTTGAATTTTCAACGGGAAGTAGGTCAATGTCACCCTGTCCACTCTGCTCTGAATTTTTAGGCAATTTTGATTTAAATCAGACTAAAAAGTATTTTTTAATACTTGTTTCTCTCCGAATCAGTATGAGCATTTCATTCACCAGCTGATCATGTTTTTGCAGATGTGCATACTGCTGTTCTGAGGTAGAAAGTAGGTGTGTGTGTGTATATGTTCTTTCGTACAAGTGTCAGTCTCAACTTCGGCCTTGTTTTGGTGTAATTTCAGCACATCTGTACTGTATGTTCCTCACAGTAACCTCTTCTTTAAGTTAAAACCTCACAATCTCACATACAATATCAGAGATATTTCCACAAATGTATCATCAAATGCCCTTTTCAAGACACAGGGCCTCCTTAAGAGCAGGGTCCTTGCTCTGGTACCCTCCTTCCATGGTGCGCTCCAAAGAGAGAGTGGCAGAAATGGGCATTATGTTTGAACGCTTCTCCTGGATCACCACCTCGCCATGGTGGAGAAGCTTGCATGTACCAATGATGCCAAGAGCTATGCCGTCCAGAGCTTGGCTCCTGGTAGGGTCACCCAAGGCGGACAGGTCAAGGGGGAGGTTCCACATGAAGCTCGATCCACCAAAGCCCTCAACGGCAGAACTGGTGGAAGATGTCTCCAGGTCACAACGGCAGTGAAGGTGGATGTAGGCTGCAACAGAGGGTGGTCTCCAATCGTCTTGGTTCTCCATGCCATTGGACTCTGGCCACCCCCTGCCAAGGACCGTGTGGTGGCTGCAGGTGCATCAGCCTCTCCATGTAAAAAGCTGTCACGCGCAGGCGTCCTCCCATTATGCGACTCCAGGATCAGCCTCTACACCCACCTGAGGACCAAGAGGGAGGACGGTCATAATCACCCCCGAGTGACCGCCGATGATGATGATGATGTTTGAACAGTAGTCTGAACAACAAAAACCCTGCTGACCTTTTTGCCTCCTCTGACAATACAAGATTCAAGGAATTTTAATGCCACACAACCAGGTTGGTGGTATTTACGGTGCAGAATGGTTAACATACCCAAGTTCCCAACATAAATGTATACAATAAATAAATACTTAGGATACACGTAACAACAATCGCATAGTCACTTGTCTCACTTACACTTTCAAGTAGGTTTTCAGTCAGTACAGTCCTCCCCTGTATTGCATGTGTTTGTCAAATCTTGGGTGGTGAATAAAATGAATAATGAGACAGTACAAGGCTGATGCCTGAAGAACCAATGCTAAATCTACAGTTGGCAAACAATACACACAGTCAAACATAATAATGTGATGTGTATAGAAATTTGTGATTGCAGCTATAATACCATGTCAGAGACTTGGCTCTAGGAGAGGAGAGAATGAAACTTTAAGGCCCTCAGAAGTGTATTGATTCTGCAGCCATGTTCTTTCAATATACTTCCAGGTTAAATGTGGAGCATGAAGAGGCATGATAATACCTTATCTGACGCACAACCCCGTCGCTCGTCAGACTAAAACTGAAATCATCAACTAGTATGCACGTACAGTAGACCATATCCATAATAATCTCCTCTGAAATGCAAGTGGGTGAGAAAATAAAAGATCGAGTCCAGTTATAGTATGAAGGTAATGAAAACGGCATATTGGATCGATCCGTAACAGAGTGTAGAGGTGCATTCTTGCGTTGTAGTTTCTGTCGATGCGTACAGTAAAATACAGTGCCATTTAAGCGTAGATGAAACAATTGCCATTAGTGGCACTAAGCTGATAAGTATCCCGAGGAAGGTGGATATCTAGTAAACACCCTACCATTTGTTGATTGAGAGATTGCCGCTTTATGGTTATTAGATAATCTCTCGCTACTGGTTGCGTCGGTGTGTGTGACTTAATTTCGAAGGGGGTTAACCGTCAACCAGTGCTTAATTACAGAGCTGGGTTCGAGAAGCCTGTTCCTATGAATTAGAGGCAGAAAGCCACCCTCGGGAATCGTCTGCCCTTGAGAGAAGATGCTTTTTAACTCTGTTAAAATATTCCGTCAGTCGTGGGTATGTGTTTCACACCCTGATGAGAGTGTTAACAGGCAGCAATACCAGTGCTGCACGTTTTGCTTTTACCCGTGTTCCTGACAATGTACTCAGTATTTATGAACACGTTATTTAACATGCATCAGTACAAACTGTCTTCTATTGTATTGCAGACAGGAGTAACGGTGAAAGTTGAAATGTTAAAAGCTTCCATGATCCCCTAGTGTAGACTGACTTTTTGCAGTGGCAGAAAACAGGATACAGCCGGGAAGAAAGAAAACGGCATAAGTCAAAATGCATTACAGACATAGGCAACAGTGACATGAAACAAAATGCATTCGGCATAACAATATGGGAAGCTTATTCAATTAAAAGTGATGAAGGTGATGATGATTTTGAGGATAGATGAAATGACAGCAATGTGGTCTATGTGCAGATACAGCACTGTTAGTCACAAAAGATACACACACACACGCACACACACACACACACACACACACGCACACACACATATACACACACACACACGTACATGCATGCATACATGCATGCAGCAGAATGTGTCACCAAACTAACACATAGAAACATCAGAACAGCAGGTGCACGGCCTGATGTCCTATGGCAAGGCTCTGCAAATTGTTATGTGGACCTGACATCCACTAACACTGATCAGGCCTGTGCTCTCTACATTTCACAGGGTTTGGGAAACTTTGAAAGAGATCTCTGGTTAGCTACATCCGTGTCATCTTTTAGATCCCCTCCTTAAAACAACAGTCTGTTTTATGTCTGTTATGTCTGCACACATCGACAGTGCTGCATTTGATTTGGTGCTGTTCTATTGTGCTGGGATCGATTGGTGATGCCTGCGGACTCTGGGTTGTTTGATCGGGTCTGCCTGTGATGCTGTGTCAGTCTAAATAAAGAATGCAACGTAGTGGTTGTGTCGAGCGACAGCGCTGTGTCCTGACGTGATTTCTAAATACAATATTGGCGACGAGGATGGCTGATATCTCTCTCCCACCACCTGCCCCCTCCCTGGCATTACCTGGCGAGCCTCCGGTACCATGGACTCGCTGGCTACATAGTTTTGAAAATTACATCATCGCCTCAGGGCTCGACGACGTGGGCCAGGCTAGGAAGACGGCTCTGTTGCTACACTGCTTGGGAGCAGAGGGTCATCGTGTGCTCGGGACTCTGGGGAACGTCACAAACTTTGACGAAGCTGTGGGACTTATGAGCACCCATTTCGCTGCTCCACAGAGTGCCCTCCTTCGGCGATTTATATTCCGTCAGCGACACCAACTGCCTGGTGAGTCTGTGCAGCAGTATGTAGCTAATTTGCGAGGGCTAGCTAGCTCATGCAAGTTTGGCGCGCTTCAGGACGAGATGGTTCATGACCAGCTAATCGAACACACTAACAACGCAAAGGTGCGTGAGACTCTCCTGCTGGAAAAAGACGATCTGCTGCTGTCCAGAGCAATTACCATCGCACTACAGGTTGAGGGAGCAGCTGAGTGTGCTGCTATGCTAAATACACAGCAAGTGGCCACCTCCAGTCACGCTGCCAACGACTCTTCCCTCTACGCACGGCTGCCCCTCGGGACGCAACCCAGCCAGAGCGAGGCGGGCGCCGACTCCACTGGGGACGTCTTGCAACTGCAACGACGGCGTTCTCGGCCCCGCCCTCAACAGTCCTGTGGTAACTGTGGGTCTCGGTCTCATGTTTCAAGGGCTCAGAACTGCCCTGCCCGTGGCCAGACATGCCGTAGCTGCGGTAAGCACAATCACTTTGCCAACGTCTGTCGATCTTCCCCGGCTGGGTCAGAGGGCCACACCCCCCAGTCTCCAACCGCCGTCATTCACAAGGTGAGCTCTGGGCCAGTGTCATTCAAATCATGCACAGTCAACATTAATGATGTGTGCATCCCCCTGCTGTTGGACACCGGTGCAGGTGTGTCTCTCCTGAATGTTGATACCTACAGTCAATTTTTCGGTTCACTGCCACTGTCCGCACCCTCAGCTGTCCTCTGTGGGTATGGTGACTCCAAAATCGATCTGGTTGGCTCTCTCCAAGTGACTGTCCGCTATGGAACCAAGCTGGTGCCCAATGCAGTTTTTCATGTGGCACGCCGTGGGGCCAACCTGATGGGCCTGGACCTGTTCTCCGCTCTGGGGTTCTCCCTCTTAGACACAAGGGGGGCAGCAATCCTGACTGTTGCCACACCTTGGCAGCAGAAGTGGCCATCGCTGTTTGTGGGGCTGGGCTGCCTCTCCGCCTTCGCCCATCAACCTCTCCTCAACCCTGCTGTGAAATCTGTCGTCCAACCACTGCGCCGCATCCCATTGGCTCTCCGTGATGGGGTCTCCGCCGAGCTGCAACAACTGCTGGAAGCTGGCATCATTGAACCGGTGGACACGTCACCTTGGGTCTCAAACCTCGTGGTGGCTAAGAAGAAGTCGGGGGGCCTGCATGTCTGCGTCGATCTACATGCAGTAAATAAGGCAGTGGTCCCTGATAAGTATCCACTGCCCACCTCAGAAGAACTCACTGCTCAGTTCTATGGCTCTGAGGTGTTCTCCAAGCTCGACCTCAGACAGGGGTACTTACAGGTGCCCCTCCACCCCAGCAGCCGAAACCTCACAGCCTTTGTGACACATGCAGGAGTGTTTCGCTACACCAGGATGCCTTTCGGTCTCAGCTCCGCCCCTAGCTGCTTCCAGAAAATCATGGTCTCCGTGCTGGCTGGCATACTGGGCGTGGTCATTTATCTGGACGATATAGTGGTACACGGGCCCACCAGTGAAATCCACAACAAGCGCCTCAACATGGTCTTCGCAGCCCTGTCCAAGCACAAGCTAACTCTCAATGCTGAGAAATGTGTCCTCTCTGTGCCAGCCATCGACTTCGTGGGGTTCCGGCTGTCAGCGAGCGGTGTAACTCCACTACAATCCAACGTGGACGCCATTCAGGCCATCCCTGAGCCCAGCTCGGCCGCCCAGGTCGCCTCCTTCCTGGGTATGACAAGTTACTACCTGAGGTTTCTTCCCCAGTACTCTGCGACCACAGCCCCCCTGCGCCAGCTGCTGCGTAAGGACGAGCCATGGGTGTGGTCAAAGTCATGCAGTGATGCTGTGCGTGATCTCAAGACTCAACTCACTTCACCACCAGTGTTGGCTCACTTCGACATCTCCAGCTCCACCTTTGTGACCTGTGACGCATCAGCCACAGCGATAGGGGCTGTGCTGTCTCAAACCCAGAACGGTGTGGAGAAGCCCATCACCTTCGCCTCCCGTGCCCTCAACCTGACCGAGCAGCGGTACTCCATGGGTGAGCGTGAGGCGTTAGCCTGTATCTGGGCTTGTGAAAGGTGGCACCTCTACCTCTATGGCCGCTCCTTCACCCTCAGGACAGATCACCAGGCCCTGACAGCGCTGCTGTCCACATCTGGGACAGGCCACAAACCCCTGAGGCTGCACCGCTGGTCTGACTGCCTCCACCAGTACAACTTCAGCCTGCAGTTCACCCCAGGCAGAGACAATGTTGTCGCCGACCTGCTCTCTCGCCCTGTCTCCACCCCAGCTCCACAGACGGACACTGACTGTGTGGAAAAGGACATTGTCCAAATGCTACACACACCCCTTCAGGCCACTGTCTCTCTGCAGAAGCTGAGGGCAGCCTCCGAACAGGACCCTGTCCTCCCCCAGCTCCGCACCTACATCCAGAACGGCTGGCCTCACAAGGTCCCAGAGGAGCTGGCTGCGTTCGCCCGAGTCAGACAGGAGCTCTCCTGCTGGAACGACACCTGCGTGGCACGTGGGTTTTGCACAGTGGTCCCAGCTGCTCTCCGTGCACGTGTTTTGAATATGGCGCATGAAGGCCACCTGGGCATTGTGAAACTGAAACAGCGCTGCCGAGACCTGGTGTGGTGGCTGGGGATAGACAGAGATATTGAGGCTCTGGTGAAGGACTGTTCTGCCTGCCTTGTGAGTGGCAAGACTGGCCACCAGGCTCCCCCACCCCTGCAACCTCTCGCCTGGCCCTCTCAGCCCTGGGAACACCTGCAGTTGGACATTTGTGGTGAGATCCATGGAGTTCCCCACCACCAACGCTTCATGGTGGTCGCCTACGATCTACACTCAAAATGGCCTGAACTCACCACTTCCGGCACTGTGACCTCACAGATCATCATCGACTTCCTGGACTCTCTTTTCTCTCGCTGGGGCCTCCCAAAGACCATCACCACTGACAACGGCCCTCAGCTGGTCTCTGCTGAGTTCACTGCTTATCTCGAAAGCAAGGGCATCCGTCATATACGCACTGCGTACTACCACCCCCAGGCCAATGGCGGCGTTGAACGTTTTCACCAGTCACTGAAGAACGGCCTCAGAGCACACATGGCCCAAGGGTGCTCTTTCACGCAGGCCATCCGTCACACTTTGCTGCACTATCGGGCCACACAGCACTCGACCACAGGCGTCTCCCCAGCCTCTCTCATGCTAGGCCGGGAACTGTGCATGCCCCTTGACAGGCTCCGCCCCTCCACACCCCAGGCACCTCCCTCTGGGGTCAGAGCCTCAGTCACTCGTCAGCAGACGCGGATGAAGCAACGGTTTGACCAGTCAAAACGAACCAGGGTGCCAGACATCAATGTGTCAGACTGGGTCAGGGTCCGCAGGCCCCACAGGGACAATAAAATGGCTTCATACTGGTCCTCTCCTCTCCAAGTCACCCGTCAGCTGGGCCCAGCCATTTACCTCCTCAGCAATGGCACCCGGTGGCACTCCAGTCGTCTACGGAAGGTGTCAGCTCCGCCACACACAGCTGGTGACACAACCTTAGCCATTCCCTCAGCATGGCGAGACGCCCCGGGGCTTCATGCAGCTCCTACACGGGCCCCAGACATTCCTGGGCCTCAGCTTCCCCTGCCTTCCCCCTCCTCACCTCGGCCTGCCCAGCCTTAGGCCGCCCCGCGACCTGTTCGCACACGTTTACGCCCTGGCCACCTAGAGGACTTTGTGTCAACCTTTCATGTTTGAAATCCTGCCGGGGGGGGGGGGGGAACGTTATGTCTGCACACATCGACAGTGCTGCATTTGATTTGGTGCTGTTCTATTGTGCTGGGATCGATTGGTGATGCCTGCGGGCTCTGGGTTGTTTGATCGGGTCTGCCTGTGATGCTGTGTCAGTCTAAATAAAGAATGCAACATAGCGGTTTTGTCGCGCGACAGCGCTGTGTCCTGACGTGATTTCTAAATACAATAATGTCCTTGGACCTTTACCTGTTGTAATGATGGATGTTACAAATGAGCATTTGGGGACACTCGGGAGGACATTAAGAGATTGAAATAATTTGTTCACCAGCAGCATTTTCTGCATGTATTATGGTTATGAGCCAAGAAAGTTGAGAAACACTCCTTTAAAACAGTGAACTTGACTGTTACCGGTCCGACTTGGCTCTGTATCCTCCTGGCAAAAGGCTCACGAATCTCTTTGTTTAGTTTATTTTGGATATATATTCATCAAGCTCAGGTTCTCTACCAGAGGCCTCAGATGTTATTCATGGAATCTACTGGAGCCACTCTACCAGTTTGGGAGTCACAGCCCCTAGCGCACCTATTACCACTGAGACTACTGTGGATTTCACCTTCCACATCTGATCTAGTTCTTCCCTCAGCCCTTGGTATTTCTTTAACTTCTCATGTGCTTTCTTCCTGATGTTGCCATCGCTTGACATTGCTACATCGATCACTACTGCAGTCCTCGGTTTCTTGTCGACCACAATGTCTGATTGGTTTGCCAGCATTTGCTTGTCAGTCTGGAACTTGAAGTCCCACAGGATCTTAGCTCTTCCATTCTCAACCACCTTTGGCAGTGTCTCCCATTTGGACTTGGGGACTTCAAGTCTGTATTCAATACAGATGTTCTTGAACACTATCCCAGCCTCTTGGTTATCCCTTTCAGTGTACACTTTCCCAGCTAGTATTTTACACCCTGTTATTAAGTGCTGGACCATCTCTGGGGCATCTTTGCACAGCCTGCATCTTGGGTCTTGTCTGGTGTGGTAGACCCCTGCCTCAACCGATCTGGTGTTGAGTGCCTGTTCTTGTGCTGCTATTTTATATATATGTGTGTGTGTGTGTGTGTGTGTGTGTGTGTGTGTGTGTGTGTGTGTGACCCATATGACATATAGGACTACTAATAGTCATTGATTTAGAGGTGTAGTGACACGCCGCTCCTTAAGGGGCGCACTATGCAACTCGCTAGGGTAGAGACTGCTACACGCAGTCGTCTTTTTTTTCTCTGTTCTTTTTGTGAACATTCTGGAAATTGTGCTCTTGAACCGACGACTGAATTTCGTTATACATAGTTTCAGAAAGTCAGAGTATTGACATTTTTTGATTCTGAAAAGTGTTATGTATAACCAGAATCTCATCTGTGAGCTTACGAGACGAAGGTCTGTCGAGTTTTAAGTATTTGGAACTCCGGTGAGTAAAGCACGTTTTTGTGCTAGCTTATTGCTAACCACCGAAGGGGAAAGATAACGCTGGATCATTTAGCTGTTAAGATACTCTTCATAAAACCAGTTGGGGTTGTAAGAATGTCTAATGTTTGAATAGCCTGTACTTTGGTACGTATTGTATCATAGTTATGAGAATGTTAATGTTTAGAACTCACTTTGGTGCATACTGTATCATTGTGTCATGTTGAATGTTTTAGAAGATAGCTCACGCCAATAGTTAACTAGTGCTAAGCCCTGGCTTAGTCAGTGAAGCATTGGAGAATTATGTAGCATTCAAGATGCGTGGCACTTATCCTGTTGACGTTAAAGCCATTCGGTTTAAGTGGTTAGCACACTTAAATGGTTTGTATTGAGGCTACACTGTGATTGCACTGATTTTGTGTAACAGAATTATATATATATGTAGTGATTAAGTAATGATATTGCAATTCATATACATGTTAATGGAAAACATATTGTAAAATGTTTTGAATGAAAAGAAATTAATGAGATCTCATGTTAGAAACAGATATAGAATGAAATACTTACTATTCTGCACTATTTGTGTAGATTGTTTTTTTTAACTACCAGATAGAATTTGGAAGATTGTGATGGTGAGCCCAGCCCAGTGAGACTGTGGACGATCATAGAAGTGGTGGCCTACCGTAGGATTTGTCCCAGGAAACGTCTGACAAGCCTGAATCATTCATCCAGACACCAGATAAGAACTCATACACACTAGCCTATTTCCTCTACCAGGGTAGAAATAGTCATCGTTGAAGTATATTCAATACAGTCATGGATCAGGAACAACTCTTGGACCAACACATACACTCAAGGACAAGGAACTGAATTTTTCTTTAATCTCAAACTGCTAACACTCATTGAGGGTTGTGATTTGAATGTTTTCTTTGGTTTATTATTTTATTTACTTTAAAGAGCTCTATTTTATTTAATTTAAATTCTTTTATGTAAAAGTCAGTATTGTGTATATTTTGCTGTTGTGAGGCAATAAAATTGTCAACTGTTCAACGACACATCAACTCCTCTCGTGAGTTAGTCAAGGTAAACCCCTCACCGAACCTAGTTAGATGTTAGCGCCTTTACTGCTACCCCTAGTTTGCACTGGAGTCGCCACACAAAACTTGGCGAGCCAGCCAGGAGTGGTTTTGAGCTCCTTGTTAGGTGAAAGTTGAGCAGTTTGACACTTTTGTTGTATTCTATCTGTGAACACTGATACCAGCTACCTAGGTTTATTTTGTGGTAATAAGAAAGTCTAAAATATGGATGTAATTTAATCTGAAAATGTTAAAGTGCCTAATTCTGTCTTAGTTGGAGGCTTGACTGGTGATGAGGTAGACAATGACGTCATGGAGTACTTAGGAGCGTTTGGTTCTATTGAAAAGATAATTAAAGTAACCAGTTCTGAAGCCCAGTTTAAAGATACAGCCATAGTGGAATTCACATCAGGTGAACCCATTCAGTTTCTTCAGGATACCTTGCCCTGCAAAAGACCCAGCCGTAAACCAAATGTTGTCCATCACATTCAGTGTCTCTCTGAGCTGTATGCTGCTGACAAAAGTTCAAGCTTAACCCATTTTTACTTAGCCGAACTGCAGGGTATTGCTAAACTAAGTGGAGCAGACTTTGAGAAGCTTCTGCTAGATGAACTGGCTAGAATTCAGAAGTCTTCCAAAAACCATGACACAACTGAACCAGACGTATTAGTAGTTAGCCAGGAACCGCAGCCCGCTAGCAATACAGCCGAAGCTGAGCCAACAGCTGACAAAAGTCAAACTCTTATAAAAATAGGCACTGATTTGACTCATGACCATGACTCACTCCCATTCACTTTGCAGGCAGAGGCATCACCCTTACCTAAGAAACAAGTCCTCTACTTACCATCTGACCAGCTCACCACTCCTGAGGTCCAGAAAGTAGTGGTTGAGCATGTCGTTAAGTACAGTGACATGTCTTCCTATTATCATGGCCATGCCAAGCTTAGGCCTTTCTCAGGGAAAATCCCATGTCCATATTCTGAGTCTGATTATGACACCTGGCACAATAATGTTGAGTTCCTTCTCACAGATGCCACTGTGTCTGGCAAACTTACTGTCAGGAAAATGGTTGAGAGCCTTCTTCCACCCACTGCCAACTAGGGGTGTGTCAGTGTACACGTGTACACGTTTACACGGAAATGAAACCATAACCGTTTAATAAAAACCCCTAACCGATAAACGTAATAGTTTTTTTGTTTTTGTTTTTAAAATATAATGCGTGATAACGTCATCATTCTTTGCTGCGTGACAAGTGTGAGTGCGATTGAAGCATGGGATGGCGGCTAGTAAAAATCTGCGAAGCCCCATGTGGGAGTTTTTTGTTTTTTTTAAGAACGGAGAAGGAAATAAAGTAAAATGCAGCATTTGTCAGATAGAGATGGCTTACAACGGGAGTACCGGGTCCATGGTCAACCACATCAGACTAAAACACCCGAGTGAGAAGTTACGGACAACAGGATAACAACAGACGATGCTAGCTTTCGCAAGGTGCTGTGACAAGGCACGGGGCGAAAAGATAACCAACTTCATAGCGGAAATGGTTGCCCTCGACATGCAGCCCTTGTCCATCGTCGAAGATGTGGGGTTTAAGAGGCTTGTGGAATACCTTTAGCCAGGTTACACTATGCCCTCTAGGAAGCCCATCACCACCAAAATGCTTACCATTTAATGCATAGGCTAATCAAATGTCTATCAGAATATGAATAATGATGTCACATTATTGTATAGCCTAAAGCGCAACTGGGGTTGTCAGTGTCAACAGGGACTATTTAAACATGAATGGATAAATAACCAAAAAGACATACAGTGCATCCGGAAAGTATTCACACCCCTTCACTTTCCCCACATTTTGTTACGTTACAGCCTTATTCCAAAATGGATTAAATTCCTTTTTTTTCTCATCAATCTATATACAATACCCCATAATGACAAAGTGAAAAGGTTTTGTAGAAATTTTTGCAAATGTATTAAAAATAAAAAACTGAAATATTGCATGTACATAAGTATTCACACCCTTTACTCAGTACTTGGTTGAGGCACCCTTGGCAGCGATTAGAGCCTCAAGTCTTCTTGGGTATGAAGCCACAAGCTTGGCACACCTATATTTGGGGTATTTCTCCCATTCTGCTCTGCAGATCCTCTCGAGCTCTGTAAGGTTAGATGGGGAGCGTCGCTGCACAGCTATTTTCAGGTCTTTCCAGAGATGTTCAATGGGGTTCAAGTCTGGGCTCTGGCTGGGCCACTCAAGGACATTCACAAACTTGTCCCGAAGCCACTCCTTCGTTGTCTTGGCTGTGTGCTTAGGGTTGTTGTCATGTGGAAAGGTACACCTTCGCCCCAGTCTGAGGTCCTGAGCGCTCTGGAGCAGGTTTACATCAAGGATCTCTCTGTACTTTGCTCCATTCATCTTTCCCTCGATCCTGACTAGTCTCCCAGTTCCTGCCACTGAAAAACATCCCCACAGCATGACGCTGCCACCACCATGCTTCACTGTAGGGATGATATTAGCAAGGTGATGAGCGGTGCCTGGTTTCCTCCAGACATGACATTTGGCATTCAGGCCAAAGAGTTCAATCTTGGTTTCATCAGACCAGAGAATCTTGTTTCTCATGGTCTGAGAGTCCTTTAGGTGCTTTCTGGCAAACTCCAAGCGGGCTGTCATGTGCTTTTTACTGAGCAGAGGCTTCCGTTTGGCCACTCTACCATAAAGGCCGGATTGGTGAAGTGCTGCAGAGATGGTTGTCCTTCTGGAAGGTTCTCCCATCTCCACAGAGGAACGCTGGAGCTCTGTCAGAGTGACCATCAGGTTCTTGGTCACCTCCCTGACCAAGGCCCTTCTGCCCCGATTGCTCAGTTTGGCTGGGCGGCCAGCTGTAGGAAGAGTCCTGGTGGATCCAAACTTCTTCCATTTACGAATGATGGAGACCACTGTGCTCTTCGGGACCTTCAAAGCTGTAGAAATTTTTTTGTACCCTTCCCCAGATCTGTGCCTCGATACAGTCCTGTCTTCGAGATTCACAGACAATTCCTTTGACCTCATGGCTTGGCTTCTGCTCTGACATGCACTGTCAACAGTGGGACCTTATATAGACAGGTGTGTGCCTTTCCAAATCATGTCCAATCAATTGAATTTACTACAGGTGGACTCCAATCAAGATGTAGAAACATCTCAAGGATGATCAGTGGAAACAGGATGAACCTGAGCTCAATTTTGAGTGTCATAGCAAAGGGTGTGAATACTTATGTACATGCAATATTTCAGTTTTTTATTTTTAATAAATTTGCAAAAATTCCTACAAAACCTTTTTCACTTTGTCATTATGGGGTATTGTGTGTAGATTGATGAGAAAAAAAATGAATTTAATCCATTTTGGAATAAGGCTGTAACATAACAAAATGTGGGGAAAGTGAAGGGGTGTGAATACTTTCCGGATGCACTGTATATCATTACGGATTTATTGTAGCCTACAAGGACACTGAAGTTCGAGGTTGGATTAGAAAGCTTCTCAGCGGGATCTAATCGCACCAAAGGGCTTTGCGGAAGCGGTAAGCTCCCAAACAAAACAAAACAAAAAAAAACAGCAAGTTTCTATCGCATAATCATCCAGAGATATTTGATCTTTTGTAAATGCTGTAGCCTAGTTGTGTCATACGACATCGGCGACCTTAACAGCGGTGAATCTATGGAATAATAAGGCTACAGCGACCTCTAGCGGTATAGCACCGACATACTTTCAAAATTCACAGAAATCCTGAAACGTGTACACGTTTAAACGGCAAACATTGCACCGTGTAAACGTGTACAGATTTTAGTACACGTTCACATCCCTACTGCCAACATCGTTAAGCATCTTGGGCCTAAAGGACACCCCCATGACTATCTTAGCTTACTGGACACAGCGTATGGCATTGTTGATGACGGAGATGAGTTTTTTGCAGAATTCCTGAACACTAATCAGAACTCGGATTAAAAGGCTTCTAGCTCTTTACAGCGATTGCAGACAGCCCTGATTAAAGTTGTTAAAAGTGGAGGCATTGCAGCTAGTGACTCAGAGCGCCAGCTGCTTAAACAGTTCTGTAGAGGTTGCTGGAGTAATAGCTTAATTACCAGCCTCCAGCTTGAGCAGAGGAAGAATGACCCACCCCCATTTTCTGAGTTGCTATTTCTGGTACGCACCGAGGAGGGCTGGAAAGCTGCTAAGTCCACCCGAATGAAACAGCACTTGGGGCTTTCCAAAACCAAAGTCCAGGCAAATTCTCTTACAGTGGAGGAGTATGCCACTGATGACATGGACATAGCGACTGCTGCAGATGGGGCATCTTTCATTAATGCACGTAAGATAGAAAAACAAATTGCCAAGTTACAAGCACAAATGGCTTCTCTGAAAGCAACCCTGAGTAGTAGTTCAAGTCAGACCCCTGCTAAGCCAAGTAAGAAATTAAAGGCTAAAACCAAGGCCCCTACTGAGGAAAATCCCTTATGCCCAGGCGGGTCAAAACACGCAAAGAAGCCCCACCCAGGATATTGTTTTAAGTGCAGCGAGGATGGCCATATTGTGCCTCCCTGCAGTAATGAGGCAAATCCTGAACTGGTTGAGACAAAGCGTAAAGATTTTAAACAAAGACCGCAGGCCTGGGAGGAACAAAATGAGCTTGATTTAAACTGAGTGCAGTTCCTGAAGAGGGACTGTCAGGAACCGAAACTAAGCATGAATGTCCCAAAACGAAACTTCAGACTATAGCATCCATTCACTCTCACAAGACAGAATGCCAACCCAACTACCTAAAGGCCTTGTAGGACAGAAATGTCTAGCTAATGTAACTGTGTCAGGAGTTAACTGTAATTGTCTCCTCGACACTGGGTCTCAAGTGACCACTGTATCTGCTTCTTTCTACAACAGAAATCTGTCAGAGCACCCCATTCAACCCACTGATGGCCTGGATATTGAAGGTGCTAATGGCCAAAATGTTCCATACTTAGGATATGTACCTCTTATCCTTAAATTTCCAAAGAATTTTGTTGAGTCCGAGCCTGAAGTTTCTACTTTAGCATTAGTAGCCCCAGACTTGCGCTCTAACTGTGACCTACCTGTACTGACTGGAACAAATGCACTTGATGTCTTGTACGATGAACACTGTCATGGCAAAAAGCCAAGTGACTTGTCTCCTGTCTATGGCTATAGACAGATCCTTCATACACTTAAGCTCAGGAAAAAGGTGAGCTCCACAGGGAGAGTGGGCATAATGACTCTTAAAGGTCAAGTCCAGCAAGTGATACCTGCTCAAGGTAGAGTTCTTCTTGAGGGTTACGTCAAGGCTAATGCCACCAGCGAGTGCACCATTGTTGAACAGCCAGCAACATCTGCCTTGCCTGGTGGAATCCTTGTAGAATGTTGTCTTGTCACTTTGCCCAAGCAGTGTCCTCACAAGTTGCTTGTGTGGGTAAAAAATGAAATCGAGGATGCCATAACACTCCCCTCAAACTGTGTCATTGCGGAGCTTCATACTCCCAAAGAGATCTGGGACAACTTACCTGCTTCCAAAAGAAACGTTGACACCGTGAAGTGTTGTAATGTCACTTCTCAGCCAGTCAGTGAACATACCAAGTCAGATCTAACATTTGATTTTGGTGATTCTCCTCTCCAAGAAGAGTCGAAGGATAGGATAACTCAGAGTCTACGTGCTTATGCTGATGTTTTCGCCCAGCATGATCTGGATTTTGGGCATGCATCCAAAGTGAAACATAAACCTAAAAGACGAAACACCCTTCAAGCAAAAGTCCAGACCAATTCACCCAAATGATTATGAAGCTGTGAGGAATCATCTGCGAACCCTCCTAGATGCAGGAGTGATTCGTGAATCAGAGCCCCCTTACTCTTCACCAATCGTGGTCGTTCGAAAAAAGAATGAAGAAGTCCGCGTTTGCATCGATTATTGCAAGTTAAATGCACTGATGATACGAGATGCATATGCACTTCCCAACCCGGAGGAGGGTTTTTCGGCTCTTGCCAGATCCAAATGGTTCTCCGTAATGGATCTCAATCTGGTTATTACCAACTTGAGATGGAGGAGTTTGATAAGCCTAAGACTGCTTTTGTGTGTCCTCTGGAGTTTTATGAGTTCAATCGCATGCCCCAGGGCATCACCAATGCCCCCAGTACCTTCCAACGGTTAATGGAAAAATGTATGGGCAGTCTTAATCTGAAGGAAGTACTGGTTTTCTTGGATGATGTTATAGTCTTTTCAAGTACATTAGAGGAGCATGAAACCAGGCTTTTACATGTCCTCCAGCAATTGAGAGAGAACGGCTTGAAACTTTCCCCAGCAAAATGTCACTTCTTCCAGAGCTCAGTGCGCTATTTGGGGCATATTGTTTCCAGCAGAGGGGTAGAGACTGACCCTGAGAAAATCAGTGCTCTTAGCACCTGGCCAAGGCCTCAAACTCTTAGTGAGCTTAAGTCCTTCTTAGGCTTTGCAGGATGTTATCGCCGATTTGTCAGGGACTTTTCTGAAATAGTCAAACCCTTGAATGATCTTACCAGAGGCTATCCACCATATAAGAAGGGTAGAAAAGCAACACTTTGCCCTGGGGGGTATTTCAGCCTGACCAGGTTGTTCCACCATACCTACCTACAGTGAGGCAGAACTCCAACATCATCAAAGGTCTGGCCCAGTCATTGGACATGTTGTCAATCTATTGGAGACAGGAGATGAAGCAAACCCCAATCTCAGTCCTGACTCTTCAGAGCTAAAGTTGATGCTCAAAGAATGGAAACGGTTGGAATTGAGAGATGGTCTTCTCTATAGAACTTGTCGATCCGAGGAGGACATCACTTACCAGTTCGTGGCCCCCAAGTCTCTAAGGTCCACCATTCTCACATGCCTCTATGAGGATATTGGGCATATGGGTTTGGAGAGAACCCTTGACTTAGTTAGGTCAAGATTTTATTGGCCTAAGATGGCAGCAGATATAGAGAAAAAGATCAAGTCATGTGGACGCTGTGTCAGGAGGAAAACCCCACCTGAAAAATCCGCACCTCTTGTGAATATCCAAACAACTCGTCCAACGGAACTGGTATGCATGGACTATTTATCACTGGAGCCTGACAGTCATAACACAAAAGATATCTAGGTTATAACCAATCACTTTACCAAGTATGCAGTTGCCATACCCACCAAAGATCAGAAGGCTACAACAGTTGCGAAGTGCCTTTGGGAGCAGTATTTAGTGTATTGCGGCTTTCTAGAATGTCTACTTAGTGATCAAGGCAGGGACTTTGAGTCTCAACTCATTAAGGAGCTCTGCGCTCTAGCAGGTATCACCAAAGTGCGCACTAGTCCCTATCACCCATGGGGAAATCCGGTTGAACGGTTCAATCGAACACTTCTTGGCATGTTAGGAACCTTGAGCGACAAGAAGAAAAGTCACTGGCATGACTATGTAAAGCCATTAACCCATGCTTACAACTGCACCAAGAATGAGGTCACCGGGTTCAGTCCATATGAGTTAATGTTTGGGCGTCAGCCTAGATTACCAGTGGACATTGCGTTCTGCTTGCCTGTTAAAGATGGTGCACCTAAATCCCACTTCCACTATGTGAGAAACCTGAAAGCACGGCTCGAGGAGAGTTACCAGATTGCGCACAAGAATTCGCAAAAGGTTGCTGAACGAAACAAACGCCGCTTTGACAAGGCAGTAAGAGAGTCAACACTAGAGGAAGGTGATCAAGTGTTGGTAAGAAATCTGCAGTTGCAAAACAAACACAAGCGTGCGAATAAGTGGGAATCCACAGTGTACAAACTTCTGGAAAAGATGTACACTAGTTGCTTTTGGTCCTTCAACCTCCAACTAGTGTAATGTGACTCAACATGACTCATTCTAGTCAACATTTAACAGTCACTTTCGAGGAAACAATTGTTGTTGTATTTTTTCTAACATGTTTTCAATGCTACTTAGGAAGATCCGGGTGGATTACCTGACTCCCGTGAGATCAAGGAACATTCTTGCCTTTCCTGGAACATGATCTCACCAAAGTATGCTTTGCTTTTGGCTGGACGATATGGACAGCATCAAATATCCTAATATTATTGGACCAAATACCTCAATATTCATATTGTAATGATATTGTGGGGAGGACTATTGGTGCGTTCACAAAACATTTACACAGATTTTTAATAAATAATCATCAGTAATGCCTATATAATAACTAAGTGGGTAACAGTAAATAATAGAACTAGAACAGTCCGGTAATTTCAGAAAATTCCATCACTTTACTGTAAACCAGCCTTAAAAACCAGGAAAAGACAACACTTATACGTCATATCAAGATATTACAATATCCAAAATCCAAGACGATACCTAGCCTCATATCACAATATTGATATATTGCCAAAGGCGACCCCTAATGGGAACAGCCAAAAGTAGTAATAGTTGTAGTAATTTCTGCCCCTATAGTTCTATATTTTATGAATTCTGTTTATTGGTTTTTGTTTTTTGTTTTTTTGCAGGCATTTTGTCATCCCTTTGTGATTCATGGCCCATCTGTATAATTTTGTTTTCTGCTGTATCCTTTTATTGAACAGTTCTTATCCTATATTGATTTGAATACGTTTAGAAATGTTTATGCTTTGTCGACATCCTCCACCTCATATACACCATTCTAGGTATGAACAATTCATCTTTAAATGCACCCATGGATTCCTCCATATTTAGTCACCTATATTTAACTCAGTCGGCATCCCCATCCTTTCCACAATCCCAGACATAGATCACAAAAACCGGCAAGTGGTCACTGATGTCATTCACTAGGAGCCCGTTGACTCAATAAATTCATCCGTCATTTTGTGCTTATTCAGGTCTATATTGAAACCCCCACAAATGAACATAACCTTCTGATGTCATAGCAAACATTCCTTCCATACCTCCTTTAGAAAGCAGATTTTAGCCTTTGTAATGCTTACTAGCAGTGCTTTGACTATAAGGGGTTCCCCTGTTTAGCCTTTTAGATTGGCAATAGGTCAGCGCATGAAGGGACCTATACAAGCCAACTACCTCAGATATGAGTGAGAGTAACACGAATAGAGTCATACCAATTCAGATGTCGCCTGGGTTAACAAAGTCCATGTCAGTTGTTGGGGGTACCCAGGCAACCTGATGAGAAATGGGCTACTTAAACAAGACATTCATGGACAAGGGCCTGGAACTGATGAAATGCTGCTACTATAAGAGCAGAGAGGCTATATGAAGTGTATGTGGGAACTGTGGACCAGTAGGAGACTTACTTTCACACTGATTCAGTTAACGCTAGTGGCTCAATGCTCGGAACATCAATAGAAGGAAGCGAATGTCACAACTTGAGATGGAGAGCCTCCAACAGAATGACTATGCAATTCAGCACCCTGAATGGATGCCCAGTTGGCAGGAGATGCATAACAATTCATCTTTAAATGCACCCATGGATTCCTCCATATTCAGTCACCTATATTTAACTCAGTCGGCATCCCCATCCTTTCCACAATCCCAGACATAGATCACAAAAACCGGCAAGTGGTCACTGATGTCATTCACTAGGAGCCCGTTGACTCAATAAATTCATCCGTCATTTTGTGCTTATTCAGGTCTATATTGAAACCCCCACAAATGAACATAACCTTCTGATGTCATAGCAAACATTCCTTCCATACCTCCTTTAGAAAGCAGATTTTAGCCTTTGTAATGCTTACTAGCAGTGCTTTGGTGGAGGAGTCTGGACTAACTAAATCAGTATCTTCTTTTAGAACACTGTTTTAACGATTACATTTATATAGCACTTTATCTAGACACCCAAAGAACTTCACATTGAAGGGAGTAACTCACTTCAACCACCACCAATGTGTAGCACCCACCTGGGTGATGCACAGCAGCCATTTTACACCAGAACGCTCACCACCCATCAAGCTTGAGGTGGAGAGGGAGGAATCATTGAGCCAATTACATGGGGGGATGATTAGGTGGCCAGATGGACAGAACCAGGTTGGGAATTTTGCCAGGACACCGGGTAACCCCCTACTCTTTGCGATAAGTGCCATGGGATCTTTAATGACCACAGTGAGTCAGGACCTCAGTTTAACGTCTCATCTCAAGGACGGCATCTTCTACAGCACAGGGTACCCGTCACTACACTGGGGCACTGGGATTTTTTTTGTTTTTGTTAGGACCAAAGGGAAGACTGCTCCCTCCTGGCCCACCAACACCATTTCCAGCAGCAACTCATCCCTGGGAGGTCTCCCATCCAAGTACTAGCCAAGCCCATACCTGCTTAGCTTCTGTCATTCGGCAGAGCCAGGGGTCCTTGGGGGTACGGCTGCCGGCATTTTAAAATATACTTTTGCAGAAAATCTTTTTTATGTCTGTTTTATGTCTTTGAACTGACTCCTGTGGTGTTTTTGTGTATGTGTGTTAAACTGACATTGGGGCACACTAAGGGAACATTCACAGATTGAATGAGTCTCTCAGTGAGGACAGCCGCTCTGGCTGTTAACAGTCGGAATGTGAGCCCGCGTTTCAAGATCATTTGTGTTGGCAGAGTAGGTTTTATTTTTCAATTGACGAATAGCTCATTATGAAACAAATCTATTCATTTGTAATTAAAATAATTGTGCTGTGGGAACGTAGCAAAACTCAACATACTAGCCATCGCATTTCATTTATGAAGCAGCTGCAGCAGCAATTCATTTTGCTAAGAATAATGAAAAAACTAGAAGACCGTAAAAAAAAGTAATCCGTGAAATTTTTTATGCTACCTTTGGCATTGGTATCAACAGCATTAAGATGTTAACTATTTAAGCCATTTATATCGATCATCTTTATGTGCAGCACCCATTACTGACTCTGGCAGTCAGCATCGTTTTAACTCTCTCCTCCACAGAGGCTTTCAGTCGTTCTGAGGGTAATGAAGTACCACCGTTTCATGGCAGAAATGTGTCAATCAAGGCAAGAGGGCAAACAAAACCCTAGCAGAAAAATAATGAGACCTGGCTGTGGTGGAACAGATCTATTCTGAATTAATCATAATTAGCCCAAATTAAATCTTTCAAAATATTACACTTTCGCTCTCCTCTCATCCCCGGTGCAGCTAATCCTTCTTTCTTCCGGCCTTCAGCTCTCTGTCTGTGAAGCCAAAGCCATTGAAGACAGATCATTTGGCTGCCCTTAATGTGTTTTGATTTTCCCATCAGCAAGCCAGACATCCTTCTTCACATGGGCACGAGCATAATTATTGTTTCTCATCTGGATAATTTCGACCCCTGAACCACGAGAGTATTGATCAGACTTGCAAGCACAACCACACCTGGAAAAGATAAAGTTTGGTCTGAGGATTCTTATAAGATAGATAGATAGATAGATAGATAGATAGATAGATAGATAGATAGATAGATAGATAGATAGATGACATGGATAGACAGATGGACAGATTGATTGACTGATTAATTGATTGATTCTTTATTGTCTTTCTTGAGTAAATGTGTTGCTACAACCTATATACATTAGAATACACGTTTATCTGTACATGTTTGTGTACATATATGCAACCATACACTCACGTAAGAGTACATTGGTACAACTACACAGTACAAACCCACTTACAAGATGTATGTTTGTACTGTGTAGTTGTACCTGTCTTTTTCTTTGTCATTTACCAACATATGAGCAGCATTAACTCTGGCTCGGGCCACATTGTGCCCACGTTTGACATCTGCTGCTTCCAATGCTTAAATTAAACTGTTTATTGTGTTGTATGTTTAAACGAGAGATATGATTTTACCGTAAAGGCACCATTACAATTAAAAATGATTACACTTGGTCAGACATCTCTACAGATGCAATTGTGCGTGTCTGCGGGTGGGAAGCTGGATGTGGGTATGTGTCCTGGTCGCTGCACTAGTGCCTCCTCTGGTCGGTAGGGGCGCCTGTTCGGGGGGAGGGGGAACTGGGGGGAATAGCGTGATCCTCCCACGTGCTACGTCCCCCTGATAAAACTCCTCACTGTCAGGTGAAAAGAAGCGGCTGGCGACTCCTCATGTATCGGAGGAGGCATGTGGTAGTCTGCAGCCCTCCCTGGATCAGCAGAGGAGGCGGAGCAGCGACCAGGACGGCTCGGAAAATAGGGTAATTGGCCAAATACAACTGGGGCGAGGGGGGGGGGGCGTCCAAAAATAAATAAATAAATAATGTTTACATCTCCATCCATCCATCCTTTTTAACGTCTATAAAAATGTTGACATCTCTAGATAACCGCTTGTTTTGTTTTGTTTTCCATGTTCGTTTGAGTGGATGCAGGCTTAAATTGGCCATAATGGTATAACAATGTTATAACGTCTACACACTCAGAGGGTTGCATTTGTTCCTAAATTCTGTGGTTAGCACGTTCACCACGTCCACTGGTGTCCTTGTGGTCCTACTGACCATACTGGTGGTTTGTGTGAGAAGATAGATACACACATGCAAGTGCGCGTGCACACACACACACACACACACACACACACACACTCTCTCTCTCTCTCTCTCGCTCTCTTTCTGTGTACAAACAAACAGCAAACACCACTCTCTCTCTGTCTCTGTCTCTGTCTCTGTCTCTCTCTCTCTCTCTCTCTCTCTCTCTCTCTCTCTCTCTCTCTCTCTCTCTCTCTCTCTCTCGCTCTCTTTCTGTGTACAAACAAACAGCAAACACCACTCTCTCTCTGTCTCTCTCTCTCTCTCTCTCTCTCTCTCTCTCTCTGTGTGTACAAACAAACAGCAAACACCACACACACACACACCACTGCGAGCAGTTGTGGACCTCCATTTGCCTCCTGCCAACAGACGCCCTTAAGTATTAATGAACCACAAGACTAAAGAACATATAAAACACATCTTATCTCAGTTTAGAAACCTTCAGATGTCTTAGTCCTTTTTCATCCTCGCCTTTTTTATTTCAATTGTTCCTAATCCAGAACTTTGATCTTCTACATTACCCTTTAATTGTGTTTTGTTTTCTCTTATTCATCAACTGAACTGTGTTTTTTCCCCCCTGAAGATCAGGACAGACGGGATGAAATTTTAATGATACCTGTGAGGAAAATGGGTTTCCACAACAGATGCATACTGTATAGACAAGCAAAGGCAAATTAGTGAGCATTGAAGATAAGACAACAACAACCAAATAGTCACTGATACAGCCAAAAATACAAATATAGATGCTTGATAGATGAAAATAAATGTGAATATGAAGCTATGTCATCATTAATATGAGTACACCATCTGCAAATTCACATGTTAAACAGCTGATAGCGGTGTACATTGCCACCTGCTCCCAAAATCAGCGGGCAGATATGAAAAGACGGCCAAAATATTCTTGTAGCCTTATGCAGCTATTAACATAGAGCATATATATCTGACAAACAAATGAAAAAGCACAGTATGTAGTAGTATAATCACATTTGACTAACTTTCGAACACTTCACCTCAAGAATAATTGGTCTTCTTCCCTGTGAACTCCTGCCTGGCTACAGTGCTACTGGGAAGGTTTCTTACTTTCGCAGAACTTCACAGCGATTATGGCGCTAATTGCTTCATTTAAGCATTCACTCTGTTGAGCTTGGTGGAGCTGATCCTAACACCCACATGCTCGCCAGAATCTGGGTAGGAGGCCTATTTGCAGCAAAAAAGAAGAATTAAGTCTATTAACTATTAACTGTTACAGTGTGTCTTCGGCGACGAATATGTCACCGTGTATTCATTGAGTGAGTTGCTGAATGGTGCCTGTAGGAAAGCATCAGTTGTGAAGGCAGACATTCAGAAAGACCTTTCAGCCTGCCAAGTGTTAATCCTATCTCCAGTGCTAACTGTATACACTATTGTGCACTTCTAGGAGAAGGTAACCTTTGAAAGGTCCCTTAAAAGGAGTTGCTTTATACCAGGCCACCATACAGGGGGAAAGATGCCAAGATCTGACAGGTAAAAAGCATTTTGGTGCACAGGGGCAGGGAGTCTGCAGGGATTCGCCTCTCTGATGTGGAAAAGTGGCACTTGGAAAAAGCACCCAGTGTATGGTATTGATTGCCCGCCATTCTCCACCTCCTACCTGGTTTTGCTCCCATGAAACATCACAGAGGCAACAGCTGGCTGAGGATGCATTAATGGAAATCACAGCATTAAATGCTTAAACCTTCAAACATCTCCCGACACCTTTGACAAGTTCAGCGTTGTCAGAGGCCCTGTGCAGAAACAAATAACGGGTCAAGCCGGGGGGGAGAGATTTTATTTCAAAAAAGGCACTTTTATCACAGTGTTGTGACTTGGGAGCCCTTCAACACTTGGGATGATAACTGTACCTAAAGTTGTGCCTTGCCATATTGCTACATTTACACTGAAACATGACAGTGTATTTTCCATTCAATTCAAGCTTAGGCCCCCTTGCCTCAGAGCCAGAGGATCTCAGGTTTGAGCCCGGCTCTTTTGTCAGACGTTTGTGTGGGTTTGGTCTCGGTATGCTGGTTTCCCCCCAGCATTCCACACACATGCATGTTTTCTGCCAAATGCCTGATAGGCGCGGCTCCGGGTACAGAGGATGACTGAATAAATGAGTTCGCACTCTCAATGATTTATTATCCCCACGTATATTTAGCAGTGAAAGCAACCCTGCAGTAAGCCTTTTTGGGGGAAACGAATGTATACAGACGTCTTTCTAAGTGCATAGAGCAGGTGGATCAGATGTTTGCCAACTGGAGGGTTTGTTGGTTCAGTTCTCAGCTCCTCCTGGCAGAAACTGTTTGAGGTGTCCCTGAGTAAGACACCTAACCCCCCACCCCCAATTGCTTCTGATGAGGTTGTTGCCTATCGGGGTGTGTGTGTGTGTGTGTGTGTGTGTGTGTGTGTGTGTGTGTGTGTGTGTGTGTGTGTGTGTGTGTGTGTGTGTGTGTGTGTGTGTGTGTGTGTGTGTGTGTGTGTGTGTGTGTAATTGTGAGGCATTGACTGTAAAAGCTGTGCTGGAGTTTCTCCTCTTTGGGCTTAAGGGTAATGTGACACAGTGTCCCCGGGGAGACGCTACCTCTACTCGTAACCTGTGAGCGGGTGGGTCAAGGCCTGTCTGTGAGCATCTCATATCTCTGTCTGCTCGGCTTGACCGGGCAAGGCGGCGGTCCTGATAAGACTGAGCTATCTCCTATGGAAGGCAAGGTTGCGGAGGATGTGACGCTCTGTTCCAGACGGTCGGGGGCGGTCAGGTTGCATTGCACGTGACCAGAATGCAGACGACGTGACTTAGGTTAACGTGCGTTAACCGTGGGTCTGGGGGACCGACAGGAAGTAACCTTGAGAATTTGGGCGGCGTTGCACGGTGTCTACACTTGTACCGCTGACCTCGACTCGAGCTTCAACAAATGTTCCCGCGTAAAGACGTCCGGGTCTCCGGAACCTTCTACAGCTGGACGATGCCCGGTTCTCCTTCACAGAGGTGCTTTTAGTGGCTGTTGCGGTTAAAAAGCGCAGTCCAGTTGTCCTATTTTAGTCAAGTCTGAGAATGATGAATGAAGGAAGGAAGGAATGATGATTTATTCCGAAGATGTAAATGAGCAGGCTATACAATCCATTGCCAATAATCTGAAGTGATCAACAAATCCACACATCAAACTCAACGAACAAATCTCCATTTATATCAGGTTACATGTTCGAGAAGGAGTAGGAGGAAGTGTACACTTATTGGACCAGTATATTAATTTCAATCAGCGCAAGTGTCAGAATTATTTGTATTGCCCGCAGTGACACCTTGAACACTGGTTTTTCAGAAATTGCTCAGTTTATAAGCAATTTAAAAAAACTAATTTAACAGAGGATAATTTTAGCCTGTGGAGATTTAAACCAGACAGGCTTCTCATTGCATGTTCGATGGGGTCTAGAAGCAGTGCGATGGGGAACGTTAACGTTTGCCAGCTTCCGGTGCAGATAAATGGGTGATCTGTAAGGCCAGGCGGGATGATCCCAGCGCAAACGCCGAGTTCCAGCATTGCGCTGTCGGGAAAACTCGGAAAACGTCACTGATTTAAAAGCTTAAAATTGCTGCATTGCCCCCACCCCCCTAAATCCTGACTACAAGTTGCACATCGCGGCTTCGCTCCTCCGCGCCCGCTCACTGGGCACGAGCACGCGCGTTCCCTCTACAACCCAATCTATACGTATAGCGACACCAAGCCGGGTGGGACCGGATACGGAGTTCACCTGATCCGTTCACTTTTTTATTTTATTTTTAATTCTCCTATAGTGGTTTCAACTCTACAAGCCGGTGCTGCTGGGGTTCCTCCCCTTAACCCCAGGATTTATCCGCTTTCTGAGTTTGCCGCTCAGACGGTTTAAGTGTGTCCTGGGTGTTTCGCCTCCACTTGGTGTTGGGCGCAGCCCCCCTCTCCTGCGGAGCGGCGAATAAAGCGGCACGCCTTCTCCTGCGGAGCAGTGTCAATCGGGCGCTCGCCACCTGGCGATGCGAATATATCCAGTTTGAGGCTTCTCCGCCGTCATTTCCCCCCCATTCCTGAGCCTTCCTCACCGTGCAGTCGCTCATTTTCTTTTTTTGTTTGTCCCCTGTTTCTCTTGCCAGACCCCCAAGAGCACGGAAAGGTTGATGCGTGACTTTCTGGGATGTCCATCTTGGTGAAATGGCAGCGCGGTGGTTGAGAGGAGCGCCAAGTGCGGACGCGTCCTAGGACACTCTGGGAATGATATAGTGAATAACAGCGACTGACGAGGACACGTTTGGTGGCGGGGATCTGTCCTACCATCGCATCGCGTCGCATTTCGCTGCTGTCTGGAGTTGGTTCCCTTCACGTTGGCGGAGTTGTAGATCTCGGTGGGGAAGTGGTACATTTCTCAGCCCTGCGTCCCTGCTATGTGTCTGATGTGGAAAATACCCCGTGGAAGGTGTGCAGCGGGATACAGCCTGGGAGGACTCGACATTTGCAACTGATAACCCCCCCTCCCCCCTTTTTTTCTTTCCTTTTACCTGTGCGTAATGTACCTGGAATGAAGACGGAGCATGGATATATTTTGGGAAATTTTTATCATTCTTCAGGCCAATTTCATTGTCTGCTTATCAGGTGAGTTATGGGCGTCGTTTTGCGTCTGCTAATGAGCAAGTGGATCAGATGATTAATCGAAAATTATTTTAACTTCTGAGTTTTACTACAATATATGTGGAGTGAATGAAGGTCAGGGTTTCTTCCCCCCCCTTTTCAATGCTGGTATCAGCTGATTGGTAAAAGATAAAGATGACCCAATTGGTTTGGATAATTCCCTGAACACTGTGTCTGTGAATGTTATGCGAGCAACCTTAACGTCTAAACATTTTAGGTGAGGTACATGTCCGTCCCCCCCGGGGGGGGGTCCGTTTGGATTGCAGTTCAGCAAACAGTTGGTCGCTCATTCAAATATGAGTGAGTTTGGGTTGAAATGTTAAACATTCTCCCATCTGAAGAGGTTTGTACTTGATCCCATTTGAAGAGGCACCCGCTTATTAAAATGGTTCGTGTATGTGTGTGTGTGTGTGTGTGCGCGCGCATGTGAAAATAATCTTGGTAAACGGGGGAACATTATATTCGATGTAAAGTTATTTGGCCCTTTGAATGGACAGGACGTCTTTACTGGAATAAAGGAAACACCAACACGACACGTGAACCAATACAGCGGAGCGGTGGAGATCGGGAAGGATGCGCCCGCGCTGGGCCAAATGCGTACTTACGCACGCATGGTCCGGGTGTTACCAAGGCCAGCCGTCGCCAGTAACTTCCATAATGCCGGTTTTGACGTTGTGTCAGTAATATCTCTTTACCTCGGCAGATTTTCGGCTCAAACAAATGATGTATGTCGTTACCAAGTAACGCCCGTGTGCGCAAACTGCGACGATGTGTGATGCGGTGCTGTGCAGTCGAACCTGTGCAGAGTTGAACGACACAGTTGCTGATCCGTATTTCTTAATGGAAATGGATGACGTACCCATCGATTGCGCATCAGTATATCGTGACAGAACTCGGTGATATTGTGTAGATACGCGTCTGTCTGAACTCTGTGCCATGTGGCCTGAGTTTGGGGTGATTTGCCTTTGGCATTCAGCTGTATGCAGGCAGGATGCCGACAGTACCCACCGAGGTGTGTGCATGTGGCTGTGTTCGTGCCTGAGTACTGCCCAGCGGTTGACACTGAGCGTGACGTCACTCGGGGCATACTATCGTAACGTGTGCGCAATCCAAATCCATGGGTGTGTGCCATGGATTTACGCACAGCTGGATCTCCTTTCGACACCGCAGACTTCAAATTCAGAGGGAGGAGTGGGCTCTATAGTGAAACCTGACGTCACCCCCTCCCTTCTCTTATTTTTTTTTCTTAATATGCATGCCGTGTCTTTGTCTAATGAAGCTCCCTATGATCAAGTTATTAGATATGTTCATCATTGTCATCTTGATGGCACTGTTTCATAAATGTATGTCTGGAAAAAATGGCATCGAAGCGATGTGGGCCCACGGGGCAGAATATGATGTACATGAATGCTCATCGGTTGATGTCTTATGATTGAGAAATGTCAAAACTGAATCTACAGATGAAATGTGCAGGGTGTTCCTCTTAGTCTTACCTAAAAGGTAGAGAAACAAAAACTAAAAAAACATTCACATCGTCTTGGACAATTTAGCCAAGAATTGTCGTCTCATTCAAATCTGAAACAAACACTGTCAACATCCTAATCTGTGATGCAATCAAGAGAGCCTTGGTTTGGCACTGCTCCAAGAAGGCTGAATGAAAGTCTATCTGTGGACGCGGGCGATATCTGGAGATGATGTTCCAGAACAATGTGCACGTTTTTACACTAATAAAGAAGAAACCTCACTGGATCTAGTCAGACAGAGAGATAGATAGATGGGTGGCTGGCTGGCTGGGTGTCTGGATGGGGTTGGAAGGTGGATAAATAGATAGATAGAAAACAGATTACTCTTTCAGCAAGGTGTCTGTAATGAAATTGTACCAGAAATAAAGTCACACTGACATGATTTCTGGGTTAAAGGAAGGCTGCTTGTTTTTGCCTATTGAATTATAAGATCACAAAAACTACACTCGCAAATTGTCATTACTGTGGATAGGGTTCGTCTTTCAGAGAGCTTGTGTGATTGAAGTTGGAGTGGAGGAGGAATAGTGTGATTAGACTTTAGTGAAACATCTTGACAATCCTTCCAATATGTGTCAAATCTAACAGGCACGAATCAAAGAGTACAGCTTTTTATAAATTACTTAGGTCGACTAGGAATAATGGTATTTGATTAAGTTAAGGCAAAATATCTGCAGTGTTTAGTGGCCATTATAGCAATAACAGCATTAATCACGTTTTTGTCATGCAAAATTCAGATGGCTCTTTTTGTGAACCGAAGAACGAGGGGGAAACTGTGATGTACATTATTAAAGCATTTCCCTTTTGCTGCTATTTAACTCCAAACAGACGATCCTGGCCCAGACAACAAACTGAATATAACATCCATCCATCCATTATCCGAACCGCTTATCCTGCTCTCAGGGTTGCGGGGATGCTGGAGCCTATCCCAGCAGTCATTGGGCAGCAGGTGGGGAGACACCCTGGACAGGCCGCCAGGCCATCACACAGGGCCAACACACACACACACACACACACACACACACACACACACACACACACACACATTCACACCTAGGGACAATTTAGTATGGCCGATTCACCTGACCTACATGTCTTTGGACTGTGGGAGGAAACCAGAGCCCCCGGAGGAAACCCACCCCGACACAGGGGGAACATGCAAACTCCACACAGAGGATGACCTGGGATGACTCCCAAGGTTGGACTACCCCGGGGCTCGAACCCAAGACCTTCTTGCTGTGAGGCGACCATGCTAACCACTGCGCCACCGTGCCACCCACTGAGTATAACAACAAATATGTATTATTTTTGGTCAATTATAAAAGGCCTTCACAGTGTCTTGCAATCCTTAGAGCTTTGATGGCTGCTTGCAATATACATGTGAATATGCTGAGAATATTATTGTTTTCCATACCTTATGCTGGTAATCAACTGAAGATTCATATAGGCCTGCTATACAAGTACATACTATGTCAATGCATATATATATATATAAATTAGGTTTATTAATATATGTTTGAGCTCGATTGTGAAATCAACAGAAGTCAAATTAATTTGGATATAAATGATCAGTAAACTCACAAACTGAGGATCCTTTATTGTCAGTGTAGTCGACATACAGCAGGTTCAGTCACTTGGGTATCAGAGCTGTGGTTATCCACTTGTTTGATTTTGGGATAAATTCGTGCAGACAAGAATTGAGGACTCGGCTCAAAGACGTAGCCAGCATGAGTTGACTTTTGGGATGAATTTTTGCTCCAATATTGACTCTTTTGAATATAAATTGCTCTCTTTAAATCCTTCTAAGTCTTTAAAGCGACCGTCTTGAAGGTTGTCATTTTTGTTTAAGCCGCGGACGCCTGTGGTGATACTGGTTACAGCACTGGTGTTTGACCACCCTGCATTTCAGACATACAGTGGTCCCCTACCCCACTGCCAGAAAAAAAAACATGGCTGAATCTGAGTTTTGGCTGTTGATGTTGTATCTTTTTTATTAAGGTCCTCCACAAGTTTGGTCTGCCATATCTGCTTGGTAGCCACAACACTTTTACATCCTCCTCAAAGAGAGGAACTGCCAAGACTTTTTATGCAAGATTAGCATGTACGTTAGCATTTATGATTCGGATGTTTGTGGATTAGTTATTGACTTAAACCAGTGAAAGGGAGGGGACGTGCCATGCTAACGTACTCCACCTGCTGATTGCGTGCAAAGAAACTAACATTTCACTTAATTTTCCCATAGGAGGAACTTTAAAAAATGCTTGTAAGTTAATGGCTTGAGCATTCACGCATCATCCATCTTTCGATACCTCAGCGTGTGTGCCATACATAACATGGCCATAAACATATTTTGCAAAGGCATTAGCAGTGTACCACAAAAGAACTACAGCCATTAAAGAACTACAGCCGTTAGAGAACTACAGCCATTAAAGAACTACAGCTGTTAGAGAACTGCAGCCATTAGAGAACTACAGCCATTACAGAACTACAGCCATTAAAGAACTACAGCTGTTAGAGAATTACAACCATTAAAGAACTACAGCCATTAGAGAACTGCAGCCGTTAGAGAACTACAGCTGTTAGAGAACTACAGCTGTTAGAGAACTACAGCCGTTAGAGAACTACAGCTGTTAGAGAACTACAACCATTAAAGAACTACAGCCGTTAGAGAACTACAACCATTAAAGAACTACAGCCGTTAAAAAATTACAGCCATTAGAGAACTACAGCTGTTAGAGAATTACAACCATTAAAGAACTACAACCATTAAAGAACTACAGCCATTAAAGAACTACAGCCGTTAGATAACTTCAGCCGTTGGAGAACTACAGGTGTTGGAGAACTACAGCCGTTAGAGAACTACAGCTGTTAGAGAACTACAACCGTTAGAGAACTACAGCCGTTAAAAAATTACAGCCATTAGAGAACTACAGCTGTTAGAGAATTACAACCATTAAAGAACTACAGCCATTAGAGAATTACAACCGTTAGAGAACTACAACCGTTAGAGAACTACAGCTGTTAGAGAATTACAACCATTAAAGAACTACAGCCATTAGAGAATTACAACCGTTAGAGAACTACAACCGTTAGAGAACTACAGCCATTAAAGAACTACAGCTGTTAGAGAACTGCAGCCATTAGAGAACTACAGCCATTACAGAACTACAGCCATTAAAGAACTACAGCTGTTAGAGAATTACAACCATTAAAGAACTACAGCCATTAGAGAACTGCAGCCATTAGAGAACTGCAGCCGTTAGAGAACTACAGCTGTTAGAGAACTACAGCTGTTAGAGAACTACAGCTGTTAGAGAACTACAGCCGTTAGAGAACTACAGCCGTTAGAGAACTACAACCATTAAAGAACTACAGCCGTTAGAGAACTACAACCATTAAAGAACTACAGCCGTTAAAAAATTACAGCCATTAGAGAACTACAGCTGTTAGAGAATTACAACCATTAAAGAACTACAACCATTAAAGAACTACAGCCATTAAAGAACTACAGCCGTTAGATAACTTCAGCCGTTGGAGAACTACAGGTGTTGGAGAACTACAGCCGTTAGAGAACTACAGCTGTTAGAGAACTACAACCGTTAGAGAACTAGAGCCGTTAAAAAATTACAGCCATTAGAGAACTACAGCTGTTAGAGAATTACAACCATTAAAGAACTACAGCCATTAGAGAATTATAACCGTTAGAGAACTACAACCGTTAGAGAACTACAGCTGTTAGAGAACTACAGCCATTAGAGAACTACACCATTAAAGAACTACAGCCTTGCTCTTGCATGATGGTGGCATCATAACTTGAGAGGGAAGACGTCAGAGAACTCCTGATGCAGTGCCTCATACTGGGGCTGTCCCCATCTAGTGATGTGTATTGGGTGCAAAGCAGAACACCCTTTTCTTTGTGATTTTATTCCTCAACGACACCTTCGAAACAGTTTATGGAGGCAACTGACTGGGGCATCTCCACTGAGAGCGTAGGGAGGTGAAGTGTAAGGTTCTGGCTCAAGGCTGTCCAGCCATGGGAAATCAGTTACATATCAAACATACATATTTGATCATATTAGCAAGCTGGCTACTTCACCTCACACTTTTAGCCAACTCCAACGCTCACACTTTTCAATTGCTGTCTGTAACATATTCCCCTCTCTACAGCCCTGACTGACAGAGACATTATAAACTGTCTTTCTTGCTTGCCCTGACCAAATCAGTCAGCTACACCTGCAGGTACATGAGTTTCTCTACATGCCCTGACTTATATGGGTTTTCACACTGCTGGATGCTTCTTTTTTTTTTATATATCAGGGCCACAATATTTCACAAGCTAGCTTATATACCTAGCATCTTGACTTTGCTGACAAGGTCATATATAAAAGCCCCATGCAATTCACTTGTTGCTGGAGCATGATGGTGACGGCATCGGCACAGAAAAAAACCTAAACAATTGCAGTTTGATAATTGCTTTTCATTCCAAATGTTGAGGCACGGACCACTTTGACGGGAAATATATGTGGTGTACATGATACGCCCCTTGCATTTAATGAAATGCACAAACCATCCAAGTCAAATTTAGAGACATCTTTGAACGCAAACAGCACGGGGGCGACGTAATGACTTTCCCTCCCAATAGAAGAAATGCTGGAGAAAAAAGGATGCTTCTTTGCAGGGATATCTTCAGGTTTTGAGCTCTAACTTGCTAACATCAAAAAAGAATCACAACACATGCAAGCGTGATATTTCAGATATTTCTAAGAGAGGGGTGTTTTGACTTTGGGGGAGTCCGTCTTTGACAAGGGTGCTGTGGCTCATTGTAGTCATTTCTTCGCCGATAAAGGCAGAAGACGTGTCTTGCTAGAGCTCACACTCAGAAAAGTGATTTCCACTCAACCTCAATTACATTTTCTGTGCCAGTTTGAATCCCCTGAGTGTTATTGCTGAAGAGCCCATTGTGTAATGAATGTGACATGACTGTATGTCCCCAGTAAACAGTTTCGTCTGGTTCCTCCATCTGTTCTGTGAGAGGGACAGGCCTCCCCCCCCTTTTTTCTCCCCAATTGTGTCCGGCCAATTACCCCACTCTTCCGAGCTGTCCCGGTCGCTGCTGCACCCCCTCTGCTGATCCGGGGAAGGCTGCAGACTACCACATGCCTCCTCCGATACATTGGAGTCACCAGCCGCTTCTTTTCCCCTGACGAGGAGTTTCACCAGGGGGGCGTAGTGCGTGGGAGGATCACGCTATTCCCTCCAGCCCCCCCCCCCCCGAACAGGTGCCCCAACTGACCAGAGGAGGCGCTAGTGCAGTGACCAGGACACATACCCACATCCGGCTTCCCATCCGCAGACACGGCCAATTATGTCTGTAGGGATACCCGACGAAGCTGGAGGTTAACACAGGGATTTGAACCGGCGATCCCTGTGTTGGTAGGCAACAGAACAGACCGCCACGCCACCCGGACGCGGAGAGGCCCTTTACTGTCCACTTAGGCCTCGCTTTAACATGTGCTCTGCAGAAATCCCCAATTCTTCATCGTACAGGACAGGCTGGTGCAAACGACCCTGTTCCATTTGACTCTTCATCTCCATCTGTCTATCATTTCACTGGGCACGCACAAAAAACCCCCCAACATAGTAGCAAATCATTTAGTTTAGCACTGAGCCTTGGCTGATGGGGGGGGGGGTAATTCTGCCTGTTTCCAATAATGTCTTCACCTCACTGGCAGATTTATTCCCTTGTGTCAAGAAAAAAAAGCTGTCTTTAACACCTAACGTAGACTAAATTAATGAGCAAAGCTCCGTCAGACTGAATGATTTGTTAAGGTTAAATACGTTTTACAGCACCTATGCATATCTTTATACTCAAACACACGTCCATTCATCTCCGTCAGTTGCTTTCTCGAAACCTCAGCTCAACTCAGCAGTGAAACTATTTGAAACCTCTTGACTCAACACACACAGGTATCCGGCACTATTTCCCCTGTGCCATAACCGTCTGAAACCTAACCGGACGTTTGCCGGCACCATCAGCACAGGGAATAAACAAAACTCGGAAATACCGAGTACAGCGATTTGAAAATTGCTCCCAATTTAGGCTAAACAGCTTACTGTTATTCTGTTAAATGGGATTGTTTTTTGTCAGCTGT